>NW_009632500.1:0-16439 GCF_000690535.1 Cariama cristata
TGAGGGGCTGGGTCCTCTCAGCCGGGCTGCCTCGGCTCCCCCGCCCAAAAGGGACACCTCCTGTGACCCCTCGCGGCCTTCCACTCAGCCTCCTTCTGTGCTAACAGTTTGTAAAACCCAGTTGTGCCCGCTGTTTTAGCTGGTGGGCACAGGAGTTGGTAATAGGTAGACTGTGGAAATCCTGAGGCGGACCTCGGTGAGGTGCCTCGCTGGGAAGCTGGCTTGCTTCCTTGTTAAACTTGTCTGAGGAAGAGGACTTTGAAAGTGAGAAAAACATAACAGGTTCTGTGTTTTAAAAGGACTAAATACTGCATCTTGTGCGGGTCTGATGAGAAACGTAGTTTGAGAAGTCCCATCTCTTACTCATGACTCTGTTCTTTATTAACCGCAATGTCTGCAGAAGCGCAGAAAAGGGCAACGCAGTGAAAGCAGCAGGATTGGGGAAGGACCTGTGCGGCAGTGCTGTGAGAGCATGTGAGTCCGCATTTTGCAAGTCCAGGTAAAAATAAAACGAAATAATCTATCATGAGTTACCTTTTAATATTGTAAGCAAGCTATCTAGAAATACTGTGGGTTTTTTACATCATTATTAATAACTGCTTCCTCAGGCTCTGACTTTCACAGAAAGTACTTCTGCAGTGAAAGCCTCATTTATGCACGTTTTTCTCACCTTGTGCCTGTTCTTTCCCTGGGAGAAGTCACAGCCTCTCCCTGTGGGGAGGGATTGAAGCAGCAGCTCTTACCTGTCAGTGCAGCGCCCTTCTACAGGGCTTTGCTAAGCGTCTTAGGAAATGAGAGTAGCTAAAGCCATTCAGCCCTTCCCAACTCTTGTATAACAATACAAAATCTCCATCCAGCCTTTACTGACGGGTAGGAGGATTTTCTGTCTTCTGATTAGCTTAGCCTTGAAGGAAACTACCACAAACCAGATTACCAGGAGAGTAATTAAACATAACTAATTCCCTTCCTAACAAGAAAATGCCTCATTCTGTATAACCATTAACTTTTGGATTGTACAAAGCAGTAGGTAATACATGGCCCTGGAGACCAAAAGGATATAAGAGATTTTGAAAATTTACAGCTCTGTTCTGAATTATATCTATTTTACAACTTATGTGACCATTCAGCTGCTCCTCTAGGATTCTCTGCTTCATGTATTATCTATTTATATTGAACTATTTTGATCTTTGTTTGAAAACCAAATCGCCTTCAACCACTAAGGCAAGTTTGAATATGGAACAGTATTGTACTCTGAGGCCATGCAATTATCATGTTTTGGTCTTTTGAATTAATGCCCACTACAAGCTTTATAAGCATCAAATGTGAAGTACGTATTCTAAAACGTAAATTCAAAACAGTATATGATACCTTAGTTTTCTGGGAGCAGAGCTGAGGCACGTAGCATGAAGTGATTCATCCAGGGTTCCCAGAAGGAAGTCTGACAGACTAGCTGAAGGGTACACAGATGGTCTGACACTCCATTGTCCATGTTGAAAAAGGTTTAAACTTTCCATAACACATAAAATAGAGTTTGTGGAATGTTACACTTTGCGTCTTACTTTGTAAATGGCCATGCTTAACAAAATGTTCAATAGAAAATACTTAACCTCTTGCTTACTACACCTTTTGATTTGAGCATACACTTGGTAGACAGGATCAAAACACAAGTATCTGTCAAATGACACTTTACTTATTTTGAGATATATTCACAGTTTGTGACATATGACACGTCTTCATGCCCCACCTTCTATGACTTCAGAGCAATACACCCAGTGCATTAAGGGACAGATGCGTTCATGCATTATTAAATTAAAGCACAGGCCTTTTAGCCTGGTATTCTTAGAGGATGCAAGCATGAGGCAGGGGTGAATTCCCACCCTAATAACTTTTTAAACCTTTGGCTGACCACTACCAACTTTGTTTTGGGCACAGAGTACTTAAAAATTCGTAACGGAAACAGACACCTCAATACTGCCTGCATTAAGGAAAATGCTTTGGAGTAATGCCCATTTTAGACATCAAGGAGTTATAATACATGAGGTAAATTCTGAGACACAAATCCATGGAAACCCAGGGATCCTCAGCTCTACATTCTTCAAGTTACATAGTGGACTTTAAAAAAACCCTACGTAATAAACTTAAAATAATCTATTCTGTGTTACAAAACAATTTAACTAGAAAGATTTCTATGTAAACATTAAATTATTCCTAAGTCATTATACTAGCTGCAAAAGTGGCAGTGCAGAACTGTACCAGCAGTTTTACATAAGAAGATCTCCAAGTGTAGCCTTTTTTCTTCCAAAAGAATGTATATACTGCTTCTAGCGCAGTTACAATCTAGGACAACTGTTCATTTCTACTCCTTATTGAAGTCTGTGAGTAATGCCTTCTTGTGATCATTTAATTAATAACAAGTTATGTAATTAACTAATCCAATCATTTACATTCTTTAGACTGTATGCCCCTAAGTACTAGTAGTACCTGAAAATGACAGTGCTGTCCTTGTGTTGAAAATGATAATCCTATCTGATAGCTGCATTCACAGAGGAGGAGGTAAACAAGACCATCACTGTATCGTTTCACAGAGCTGAGTCCTCAGATTTTAAGCCTAGCTGACCACAGCTGTTAATTCCGGTTATCCAGAGGAAAACTTCAAACTGATGCTTAGAGAACACGTCACTCATGCGGCACGTCAGAGTCTTACAAGGCGGGTAGGTGAACACATTAGCAGGTGTAGTCTGATTGAATTTCCGATCCCAGATTCTGTCCACGGATGCTTGCATTTTGCTTGTAAGCATATGTACCCTCATCAGTGATTACATAGTTGAGTCATATAATTTGCTTCATAAATTCCAAAATAAAGGAGTCTTCTTCAGAAAAAGCAAAATAAATGCAGTTATTGTTATGAATGCAAATTACTGAAAATTTTTCACACAAAACCAGTGAGAAGGGGCAAATTTTCTTGTCCACATTTTCATTAGAATATGTTTTAATTAACAGAAATTTACTTTTCTACTTTTCTTCCTGCTCTGCTTGTGCACAGCAAACTACACCATCCCTGAAGTGGACTAACATAACTGACTTCACCATTTCAGAAGCAATTTGCATATGCTAAAACAGCTGCAGACACATTGTTTTGTAAGAATGACTTTAATGTTTGTGAAAGACGACTCAGGAACCTGAATTCCACTGTTTAGACAAACAACTGCTGTAGAACAGGCAGTGTATGCTTTTTCTAGATTTTCCTGCCAGCATGCCCCAGTGGTAGGTCCTCTAAAACCCAGCTACGGAAAAGAGCATGCTGTTTCTCTCCCTGTCCATGTTGTACAGACTGTCAGTAGCACTGAAAGCGGTATATGTGCTAAAGGTTTTCCCTGTACTTATTCATTCAACAGAGACATGACCAAACTCTTAACTTCATACAGTTTGCCAAAAATAATTCAGAGGTCACTCAAGATCATGACATAAAAAGAGATACAAACACCTCGAGAACATAAAATAAGCCATATAGGCTATTCCATCCAAACGGATTTTGCTAGAAGCTCATTATCTTAGTGGCAGATATCTGCATATGTATCCTTACATTAGGAGTTGTCAGTGTTCCCTCCTTTTTAAAATTATTACTGAACTAATGTGTAGGAGCTTCCAGCTCTGCATCCCTTATGTATATAAATTAATCACTGGGATTTGTTAGAAATAAATAACATTATTCTGAAAAAAAAATAGAACATGTTGCTCCACAAACAGCAAAATTAGTGTCACCTACTTTCATATGGATTTAGGTCACGTCCCTACATCCCTTTTCACGCCACAGTAATCCCAGGTATCCATCCTTCCATGGTTTCTTTTTCCTCCCTCCCAGCAAACACTGCAGCATGTTCAGAAGCAGGAACGTGCCACTCTGCTCCACGAGCGTCACAGAAAATACCAAGCTTACCCTGAAACTTTTTCCTCAAAGGATACCTTCTTCTGAGTTCTGTCACTCGACAACTGCCAATTTTCATGAAGAACTTAAATTGTCTTTGAGCTTTCTATCTCCCGTCTCATTTTTCTGAAACTGAACAGTGGGCTCTAAGTGGGTCTGAGAGACAGAGGGAGTACACAATTGTTTAAATCTTGTTTCCATAGGAAAGCAGGCTTAAAACTCTGCAGCATGGAAGGAACTGTCTGTAGGAAGCTCTAACTGGGACGCAAAGTTAGACAACTAGTTCAGTGGCAATTAAAGCTCTAAGAAAACTGTTTATTGTTCTGGCATAGCAATTGTTGCTCCAGCTGCCATAAAATGACAAACTTTATATTTTTAAAACCAAGTTAATATATTACATATTAGCATACCTTCAGTCTTGAGAAACAATGAATTTCAGTGCAATGAAACTAAATAGAATAAATAATTAGGCTCTCATGAGTAAAAATTCATACCATAAGTATGTCTGCACATACATGTCATCTCTTACCACAGTATCCAGACTCTACAAAATAGTTAAACATCTCTTTTCATCCTCAGCTTTTAGGAGATGTAGTTTCATGGTTGAAAGCGTGTGTGTGTGTTTGCTCATGAGTGCATGTTTGTGTGTATAGTTGTGTGTACATGTATCGATCTTGGGAAGAGGCAGATCAAGAGAATTTATTTCTGAATGATCATAAGCCTTGTTCCTTATGCCATGGGAGCAAATGGCAAAGTTTAAGTCCTGTGTCTGCAAAAGTTCTGTCGTGCCTGCCCTGGAATGCTCCTTCATTTGCCAAGGATTTTACAGCTCTAGTAGAATTTAGAGGGATATCATGAAACTCAGATGCTTAAATCCTATTTCACAGAAGGCTTTGATTATCAGGACAGACTTTGAAATCAAACTCTGCATTCAGTGCATAGCCAGCTGAACTCCAGGGCAAAGTTATCACCGTGACCTGTTGCTAAATACATAGGGCTGCTGTGGTTTACAACTGCTGAACTTTTTATAACATGGAGCTTTGTTCCTGAGTATGAGTTGCAGCAATGAAATACGAAGGTCAGTGATGCAAATATTGTTGTGGTCAGGAGTGAGGCTGACAGAAAAGGACACAATGTACAGCTAGTCATGGAAAGAACATTTTTGTTATCGGCAGACTAAAGAGTCAAAGAGAATCCCAGTGCTTCGTTATTTGACATGGGTGCTGTGTTGTGAAACATGCCCCTTTATGCTGACGGCAAAAATCCAGTCACACTTAACATTACTGTCATCCAGATGCTAAATCAACATCAGACAAGTGCTAATTTTGGCAGGCTATTTAGGATTCAGCATAATCCAGATGCTAGTTCAGCTTCATCTAGGTGCAAATCTTAACAGGGCACTGAGAATTCAGGAAGAAGCTGGTATCCTTCCAACTTCATACATACTTCAGACAAGAAAACTAAATTGTAATTTGACTCTTCAGGTGTGATGCAGCTTTTAAGATTGAGAAATTGTTACAATTACCATAATTAAAAGGACTTCAGATATTTTAGAATATTGTTTCAGCTCTGAGGATGACAAAGAAATAATATTTAGTAACCAACAATACACAAGACAGCAGAGAGTTGCAGCAGAATGATTACAGACATATTTTCTTTATCTTTTGACAGAATGAATAGAAAACACAGAGCATAAATGGTGTCTGTACTGCGCACAGGCTTATGAATGATCCAGTAAATCTTAATTCACAGTAGCACTAGAGAGAATTGATTTTTCTAATTCCTCATGCGAATGGTTAGGTAGAAGGCAGTAGTTTGTGGAATCACTTTACATAGTGACTGGGTCTTTGGCACTGTTGGAATTATTGCACACATTAGGATGTTTAACCTATTCATCTATTTCAAGGAATAATGCTGTTTAAGGACAGCAACAGCTAAGGCAGAAGTAATCTCAGATAATCTCACACATTTAAGAGAAATTTTTATGCAGACATCCAGTTATACTGTACATGCATTTATTTGCATATATCAAACGGACAATTAACAGTGCAAGTGCTTGTTTTGTGCAACTGGAAAGGTGTTCATGAGTGGAAGCAGATACACTTTTAGATTTTAAAGCTCACATGCCCCCTAGAACTGGCTTGTAGTTCTTCATGGTGAATTCTTCTGGTGCTTATGGCTGTAAAGGCAGATTGTCGTTCTTTGCCCTTTAACAAAATTCTACAACCCATATACAACTCCAGATCTTTTCAAAACAAACAGAAAAAAAAAAACCCTTGTTATGAAGGCTGGTTTCTGTAGGCCTTGGTCATGCCAAAATGCCACTCCCAGCTCTGCTGGTGTGTACTTACAGACAGAATACTGAATGTTACCACACAATTTTAAGTACATGTTTTCAGTGAAGACCAATTAAAAACTTTCCAAATGTATCTTTTAAATAACAGGTGAAAAGTAACAAGTATCTCTTCATGTATATTACTTGTTCATGCTTATGTGGTTTTATCCATCAATATGATGAATAAATATTTATTCCCTATAAAACTCCTTACTTTAATAATGCATCTACATATATTTAATTCTAAAATCTGAAGCCTTTGTAACACTCCTTGAATATTGGAAGCCGTTGTGTCATTCCCATCTCAGTGCAAAGCAGGCTGACTGGAATCCTCAAAAGTGCATCTCAAGTTCCTTCTCGATGTATTAAACTTAAGCTGTCCCTAAAATTAATCTTTTCTTTAAAGGCATAAAGCAAAATGCATCCGATTTCCTTCCTCTACGGACTAATGAGTCAGCTTAGACAGCCGTGCCGGTGTAACCTCTGGTAGTTGTCACGAGCAGACTACAGACTGCCTGCGGTTCATTCTAGAATGATCTGAAAAAGAATTTTAAAAAATCTTGCTTATTTGAGTGCATTCATGTTTTGAAATAATCTAGCATTTCATAATACCAAAGCAGTAGGTTAAAGTTTGGATATGATCAGTTCCTGGTTTAGGTAAATATCTAACTAGATAACACAGGATTATTGACAAATATTTGATCATGTGAATAGTGAATGAAGCCTGTGACCCCCACATGTCAATAAAGACAAGCACATAAGCACCAAGGATTCAGATGTCTAGATGGGGCAATGTGTCTGGGATGCCAATCACCTTGCTCTGTACAGGGAACACTGTTTTAACAATTCATAATAGATGCTCAGTAAACTGTGAGAAATCCAATATATCTTCAAAGAACTCATTGGTCATGATAAAGTACCCAGGGGTGTTTTTGGTGCGTAATCTCTCTGACTCATCTACAGAAAGTAGATATAGCTGACTAATGCCAGACACATAATATCACTATCTCAGTATCTGTTTAAAGATTGCTGCTACCATCTGGCCACCACTAAATACTAACTAAAAGTTTTAAACCTCTTACAGGTGAAATGAAAGGCCTTGCGTTTGTCAGAATCTTAAATCTGATTTCCCCCCGCTGGCTTTTCTGATATGTCAGTATTTAAAGCCAATTAGAGAATTGTCTTTTCTTCTCTGCTTTAGATGTTACTGATATCTGCTGGAAGAATACAGAAACTTGGACTCCAACAAAGAAGCTAATTCTCAACTTTTCCTCAGTTTTAATCACTATCAGGTATGTGTGTGCGTTAGATTTATGATTTGGAATCTTTAACAATTGATAAGAATTTAAACTAAATTGAAAAGAAACGTCAAACAAAGATAGCAGTTTTTCATGAGTTCCTGTGGTGTTGCTGAACAGTAGTTCCTTTAAGAACTTTAAAAGTATTTTATTTAAAAATAAAAAAAGTTCTCATAACATTTTAAATTGTGATAAACACCAAGAGATGACAGAGTCCTAATGAGGCCAACACGGGAGGTACGTGTGTAGTGGACTAGGAAAATGTCTCTAAAATAAAACAAAGGTTGCACTTCTGTGATATGATACAGTCCAGCTCTCAACACCAGTAGCCTCCAAAATCCATGCAGTTCTTGGTGGACTCATATGGGATGCACTATGTCTTCAGACCCTATGGTTTTCTCTTAAGGTCTACGGCTACTTATGGAGACACTTCTTGGGACTTACCTAGTCCTAGACTTCAGCATCTTTGAATTCACCCTAAGAGCTTCTAAAAGAAAATTCCATGCCAGGAAAGACAGGACACCTCAATCAAAAGGAGGATCCCTCAGTCAGGATGAAGTTAGGAGAAGATTTAAGAGAGTTAATGGTGAGGTGCAGTATAAGAAATAATGCATAAAACATTTTTTTTGCTTAGTGACACAGTCATCCTTGTCCCTCACATGTACTTTTCCAGCTTCTCTGTTCCCCCTCAAGGGTTCAAATAAACCAATTCCTGCAAAATCAGAAAATGGAAAAGGATGGAAATCATAGGAACCATCCTACCTATAGCTCTATGCTATTCTACTACTACAACCGACATTTCATGCTCCCCTGTGAAAGAAATGCCTTACATCTCTGAAGGAACAATTCTTTCTAAACACTAATGGGGTTACAACACTTTAAGAACATTCTGCTATTTTTGATGACCATGATGGACCTGTTTCTAAATGTAAACAAAATGCATTCCTTTGGAGGAAGGACAGAATCTCCTTATGGCTATGAAAGAAACATGGAGAAATCTCTTAGCAGTGTCAGAAGCAAGGAGTAACAGTTTTGGAGACATCTTAGTCACTTATGGGTCTAAGTAGTGACTTTTGATCACCTTCTACCAATGGCAAGCTTCGGTGTTCGGGCTCCAACAGATCCATGTTCTGGCAGGATGATTTTTAGAGCCTGACATAGGTATCTTGTTTGTGCTGCCAGTGGAAAGAGATGGGCACCCTGCAAGAGTTGTGCTGTGTCTGTGTTACAGAACTGTCTATCCAATATATATATGGAATTTATGCATATTAGCAGTGCAGCTCAGTACTCCCACATGCTGAATTTGTAACTGCCTGTAGTCAAGGTGCTGAAAAAACAGGAGTCAGAAGACTTTGTCTGCACAGATACCTGACACAGTTCTGCCAACATACAGGAAACTGCCAAATTGTTGGTTGAGATCTATTAGCAAAGCAGGAGGAGGTAGTGGCAACATTTTGTCATTGTGTTACTCACTGGAGAACACACTCTGGACACAGACCTATAGGGTGCTAGGTCTTCTTTACCCACAGCGCCCAGGTGCAACTTGTTGCCTACCAGGCGACCATGATCCCTTACTAGGCTCTTCTATATGCCTGGCTAAGGGTAATTCTTTTTTCTGTTTGTTGAAGCAGATCTACCACGCAGCAAGGAATGTAAGGTTTACAAATCCAAGGATAAGAAAAATGAAAGGGGAGAGTCATGCAACTGAGGCCAGTGGCATTTTTCTCAGAAGGGAGCACTCTTGGTCCAATCATTCACACATTGTCATATCAGCATTTTTCATTGTTTTATTTGTTAAATTGTATAGTGAGAAAATTTTTCATACATGTAATAATGAATCCTGCTGATCTGTCCTCAGTTAGATGTTACAAAGACAACTGGAGGCAAACATAGTTTCAATACTTAGCAGAGAAATGAATTAGCAATGAAAGAAAAGGAAGAAGAGATTTGCTTGACTTTCGTCAGCCTAGAAGTTTGCTGTCTAGTCTAAATTCATCTCCTCAGCTCACTTTGTAGTCAGTGGGATAAGATAAATACTTCCCAGAGAGTTATTGATCCCATCCACTCTGAAAATCTGTTCAAAGATTAATTGTTCTGTTTCTCTCCACTTACATTTACAGAGCGATTTGTTAGTGAAAATATCCAAGCTGTAACTGGTGAAATATGATCTGATAAAAATATCAGGTACAGCAAATTCTTCATTATGGACTTTATGAAATTAATATCTCTACTTGAAAATAAAGCAATTCAATTAAGAATTTAAGAAATACTGGAATAAATGTCTATACTGAATTTGTAAAATGGTCAAAATATCTGTACTGCCTTATACACTATCCTTATACAGCATTAACATTCTGTGGATGTTATAGTGAAGAATTCTGTGTAAAAAATTTTTACAAAAATGTCTTGTAAACATATAGAATCACCTTAATGTTCATAATGCTTCACTTATTATGTATATCATATTTGCTTTCTTCTTAATTCTCTAGCACTAAAAATAATTCTTATTGATTTTTTCATGTCTTTTACAGTGGCATGAAATATATAGCATAATCTAGGGAACTGTGTTAGTTCAGTTTAACAAGAAGGAAATTGCCTACATTAAGAAAAGAATTATCTTTTTTTTTTTTTTTTTTTGAGACAAAACCGGTAGAATAGAATGAAACAAAATGCAGGCACACTTTCTGATTGTATTTCTTGCAATGAAACAGTCACTGAGAATTTATGCTTCTTAACAATTACGTAGTCTTAAGGACAGGTAATCTCTGAAACTCAGTTACATTAATAAAAAGACAACAACGTATTCAAGCACATCATTCAATGAAAATGAAAGTAAGAAAATAAGAGATTTAAACAAATGCTCTTAAATATGCAGGATCTGATCTCTTGCATCCAAGTGGATGTTTCTATGCTGGTATTTAAAACTGACCTCACCCTGCTCCAAATCCATGAGGTATATTCTTCTTCCTGTTTTGAAAATGGGAGTTCCAGGGACAGACATGTGTAAGACGTGAATGTCTGCAGGTAAAGTGGGACTTGGACATACCAGTAACTGAAATGTATACAAAATTAAAACCTTGTGGCTCTGAGAATAACAGAAGAGATTAAGATAAGCAGGAAATGCTAGGAGTCATCGAAAAAGCACTTGAAAGGGATTGTTAGAACTGCTGTCAGTAACTGGACATAAATGAAAGATACATGCTTAAACTGAAAGGTCAAGCAAAAACAGCACCTGACACTCATATCTCAGAATCTGTTTGCTGGCTGCCATCTGAATATTTGTATCAGAAGTCTCTGCAAATCAAAATAAATATTTAACTTGTAAATCTGTGCTCCTACACTGCTTTGACATTCCCTTACCCCTCTTTTTTTTTTTTTTTTTTTTTCCTTTTTTCCCTAAAAGAACAAAGAGTTCTTATTGTCAATAATTCTGGAAAGGAATCAAGCCCCATCCACAGTTTTCAAGTTACCAGAACTCTTTGTAAAATCAATAGAGCCTATTGATGAATTACAGAGGGAATGTTTGATTATCTGGGAGCAATCCAGGGAGTTCTAAGAGCTAACAATTTTCCTGTTTCCTAAACAGAAAAAAGGTATTTGTGAGAAAATATTGTATAAGAGCATCGTGCTTTGTTCAGAGCACTGAATGCTCCTGAAATGTAGTTAAACAACAATTAATAATGGGAATAAGCATTGTAAACTGCAATCTATTTGCCTAAAAGGGAAAAAATACTTGCTTCCTTAAGGAAGCAGTCAGTTGTAGCTGTTACTCATACATGGCTTGATTTGTGTTGAATAGTTGTTAAAAGAAAGAGTTTATAATATAAGGACAGTATGTTACTCAGTTGCAGAGGGAAACTAATGCTATGAGTAATAACTCAAACATGCCTGCTGTAGTCCTTCCTTAAAAAATCGAATGTAATTGGCAGCTGCTGTATCCACTGTAGCAGTTTGGCACAAGCAAGTGAATTTGTGACTTGTCTTTTGCTGAGACAGAAGAGCTTCTAGGACTGACAGCCATTCAGCCATTTCTTCCTTGCTTTCTGCAAATGTGACCCCAGCCTTGTTGTGAGCTGTATTAACAGCTTCTAGAGAAGGATTAAGTCAGCAGCTCACCCCTTATATCTTGTTTTAGTTGCATTCGTACCTTTGAGGAGCCTACATTTTTGTTATGTTGAAGAAAGCTGGCAAAACTGGTGTGTAAATCTTGACCTGCAAATTTCTGAGTGAGGTAGTTGTTACAGCTGATCAAGAATCAGTGTTTTAAATTAAGTTAACCACTGCATAATAAATATCCTAGTAAACACATTATGCTTCAAGCCATTAGTAACTACCTAAGTGCTGATGTGAATGGACTCAACTTTCACTTACTCAAGGAACAACTAGTATCTCTATACCTCTAGTCATTTCCACTGAAATATACTGAAGAAACCTTTAGGTAAACCTTGACAATATTAAAATTTCTTAACCCTTATCAGCCTTTTGTCCAAAGAGTATTCCACTGCTATAAAGATGTGTAGATACTTGATCTGGCAAAATCGTGCATTTTAATAGTAGTAAGTCAAAATATTAAAAGGAATTACCCTTTTCTACCTGAAAAGGGGTATCTGTAACAGATAAAAGTTATAGTCAGCATGAAAAAAAAAATACAGTTTTATTTACAAGTAAAATACCCTGAAAGGATTGCAGCATTCCCAGGAAAATTTCTGCTTACCAGATCCACTGCTGCTCACTTGAGTTATTTTTTCATCATCTTCATCATCACTATCACAGTTTAATGGCTGAAAAGCTATTTCTGACTCTGTGTCTACTTGATTAGCATCTGGCTCTTTCTCAGCAAAGCTTCGCAATGCCACAAGGCGGTGATGTATTGCTGCATACAGGTATCCAGTGTCTTTTGAGCTTGCCTGCAGAACAGAAAATGCATACAGTCCAAAGTAATTGAGAAAAATCTCTATTTTTCACAGAGAAGCTGACAGGAACTTTCAAAAGTAATGAAAGAGCTGTTATTTTGTCCTTTTTAATCAGAACATTCCATTTAAGATTCACACAACAATTCATTTCAGAAAATAAATTTAAATACAAATAATGTCAAGTTTCTTTAAGTGGTCTGAGTTTTAAAATACGTAGCTGTTGATTATTTTCTCTATAGTTACAAGAAACATAAGCTTAAAAATTATTATTTCCCCTGAAGAATGGCTCAGTTTATACTGAGTACTTGATATTTCAGACAATTCCTGAATATGATTCTAGAAGTAAGAAAGCACTGAAATGTTAATATACATTTTGCATTTTGGTTTGCAGAATAAATAAGAATTTTAAAACCTAACTACAAAAAAATATTTTTGATTATAAAATTTAAAGATACCATTAATTCTGCTGCTATTGTTGAACGGAAGATGAGCATCATCCACATGGGTATTGAGAACTAGATAAGGCAGCATTTTGCCAGTTGATAAAACCTTCAAGCAGCCACATCCTGAGTACTATGTTCCGTTCTGGTCATCTCAAGGTATAGTACAATTAAAGAAGATAAAGAGTAGGGCACCAAAAATGATCAAGCTTGTGGTGTGGCTTCTTATGAAGAGTTGAGACTTTTCAGTCTGAAGATAAGGATGACAAGGGGGTATAACTAAGGTTTTCAAAATTATAAAAGTGGTGGATAAACTGAATATGGTATGGCTGTTCATCAGACCACACAATAAATACACTAGGCTATGCTTATTGAAAGTGGTAGAGGATCAGCATAAAAGAAGGCGCTTCTTCACAGAGTAAGAACTTCTAGAATTTACTATCTCAGGAGAGAGTGGTGACAGACAGTATAAACTGAAAACAACAGGCCAAAAATATAGTAATAAAAGTTTAAAAAAATGAATTAGAAAAATTCAGGGACAATAATTTCATAAAATAGATAGCAAAGGAAACAAGTACGTGTGCATGCTCTCACATCTCTTATACAGCACTTATGGATGCTTGGGGTCAGTGAGGTGAACAGCCCATACAAAGTGGCCATGCTTGCCTGTGCTTCCTTCACTGCATTTGGGCACTGTCAGAAGTGCCACCAGGGTACTTCTTATGTCCTTACAAAGCAGATCATCTACCAGAAGGTAACTGAGTGCATATGGTCTTCTGTAGCCCAGTTCTCCACTTCTGTGCCTCATGTGGAGTAATTTCTATCTGTATCACTTGGCAACAGGAAGAAATATGTCGTTTGGGTTGGACATGCACGTTTTGGTGTGTACAGGTGGAAAAGCTATCCAAACTGGGAAGCAGCAGCAGATCAGGTTTGCCTTCTGTGCTACCCAGACTTGCAGCAGCAAACAATTTCTCCCTACAGCCAGGCAAAGAAGAAAGCAATTCAGAGTTGTTCAGGTGTCTAAACTGCAAATGCAATTCTCAGTGGGCAAATCTGAACCCTCAAGATAACACAGCTTTTCAGGAAATGCAGCATAATAAATATGAAAAAGGCAGCTATTTAGTCTGATCATTTCTACCTGTAGCTTTCTACTTACTCATTCAAAAGCCAGAGTTCCTCTGTCACTTCAATCTAATGTGAACTCTGGCTTATGCCACGACAGGTGGACTCACCTCCATACATCCTTTGACTCTATCCTCATCCAATTTCTACCTTTTCCATTGTGCCAGTACCACCATTAGGGTGATCACAGGGTGAATAAAATCAAGCTTAAAAACTAACTTAGCAAAACTAAAAAAACCCACCCAGTTCAGTTCTCTGATCTGCCACACTCCTAGCTGTGCAAATTCCAATGTCACCAAAAGCAATGAAGAAGAAACAAGCATGAGGGGAGGCGGCAGGGTCAGCCCTCTGTGCAAACCTGGGTGAGCCCTACAGGACCAACCTCATAGTGTCTTGTGGACTGCCTCCTTTGTAGGCAGCATCATATGACTCTTCTCCCTCACTCATGAGAAGCCCTTTGGATAATATCCCTGAACCAAATGTATCAATCTTTCCTGTGACATAGGAAAAATAAATTTAAACAGCACTTAAAAATATCTGCTGGTGCCTTGGAGGAGTGAGCTCCACTGACTACTAGACCAGCCTGATTTACATGCCAAGGCTTTGGTGATGCCTGCTGGGTGTCTCACACATTGGACCATGTTGTCTTCCACACTCAAGAGTCTGGGTGTTCGTTTGGCTGGATACCAGCTATAGGGATGGATACCAGCCGCTTCACTGATGACTGGAGAAACAGCTTCCTGCAACCCTTGCCACACACATAAGCTGTCATATATCTTGGTTTCCCAATACATGCCTTTTTTTTTTTTACTGTCCAGAAGTGCCAGGACAGAATGTAAGGAATGTTTACATCTATATACACTAGAAAAACTGTGCAGCATCTGGAAATCTAGGACATTTCTAATTCTCACATGCAGACCAGCTGTCCAGCACAGCCATAGTTAAGTCAATCACTCTTCAGAAGTGATAAGACTTACAGTGATTGCATATACAGTGCATGGTGCTTTGTGTATGACATGTGACACTTCCTGGAAGCGGTGATTTATTTTTCTTGCCCAGGAGGCTGAATCCTTCCCAGAAAGGTCTACTGGGGAAACCAGAGACATCCTTAAACTCATGTGGATGCTCTCCCTTCCCGACCTAGGACATATGTGCTATTTATTTTCAAGTAAGTCCACCACATTTCCATCCTCAACTTACCAACCCGTGCTAGAGATAACCAGGATTCTCAAGAGTTATTGTCTTAAATAACATCACCAAATCTGTGTTCTCCTCAACTGAAAAATGGAGGTCCTACACTGGATGGATTATTGCAAGCACTGTGCTAAGAACCATGGCAGACAGCTGCTGCCTTGTACCAAAGTAACTTAGGATTATGTAACTACCTGTGTAGAAATTCTTACAGCGTTGCTTCCGTAAGAAAGAGTAATTGCTGCATATGACTGGAATGATATCCATTCCATCAGTGGTATGTGAACCAGAGTCTGGAAATGTCTATCCTAAGGCCATATCCCACCTTTGCACCTTTTTTTTTGAAATACCAAGGGATAGCACTTCTAACTCATTTCATAATAAAAGCCATGTAACAGCTAAGCTAAGCATAGCCTGACAAAGCATAAAAGGCCACTTGCTAAAACCAAAGGTCAGCAAGTCTTCAGAATCCTAGATAAAATGGGGATTTGGGTGGAGTTTTTATCTCTTGCTTACCTGAATTAGAAATACTTGAACAGAGTGGTCCTCTTGGTCTGTTGCAGTGAAGCACAGGCTGTTTCTGTTTGCTATTTTTATAATCATTTGATCCCAGAGTCGACTGTTGAGAATCAGTCTCAAGCTGCCTTGATTTCGCATAACTAAAATAAGAAGGTTGATATGATAAGTCATTGGAACCATCTTTACTTCTACTGCAGCAATTTTTCTAGCACTTGTATACAACTCATGAATTCATGAATTCATCTTTTTAATTTGGTCTAAAACCTGACATAGTGAGATTTTTTTTAATTATTCTTTTTAAATATCAACATGCATTAGTTTCTTTCAATACATCTGAAATACAAAGCAAATGATATGCTGAAACTGTGCAATACAGCACAAAAAATGACAGCACAGTAAAAACAACTTTACAGAAGTGACTTGAAACAGCGTTCCTGGAAAAGCAGAATCAAAAAAGAGCCAACTGTCAGACTGGTAACTGAGCTAACGACACATCACCGAATCACAGAATGGTCAGGGTTGGAAGGGACCTCCGGAGATCACCTACTCCAGCCCCCCTGCCAAAGCAGGTTCACCTACAGCAGGTTGCAAAGGATTGCGTCCAGGCAGGTTTTGAATATCTCCAGAGAAGGAGATTCCACAGCCTCTCTGGGCAGCCTGTTCCACTGCCCTGTCACCCTCCAAGTATAGAAG
>NW_009632501.1:0-7972 GCF_000690535.1 Cariama cristata
GAGGAGCCCAGCGGAGCCCAAGAGAGCCCGCAGGGAACAAGCACCCACCCGTGGGCCTTTCTGCATAACAAGCCCGCTCCTGCCCCAGCAACAGCTACGGACATTAACTGCCATCAGCTCTGACAGCAGGCACGGCCTGAAACCTGGAGTTAGCTCCAGATAGGGCAGTGACTGAGAAAACTTCACTGAAGAAAGGAAAATAATCTACTGAAAGCAGAAATGGTTCTGTTTCAACCAAACCAGGACAGAAGTAAATCTTATTCCTTGTACAGCTCGACTGTGGTTAAAATTTCAGTCAAAACTTCAACTGATGAAGTAACGAGCTAGGTAGGAATGAAAAAGAACATGGTGAGCGGGACAGTGAGCGTGCATGTGGAGCGGTACGCTCTTCAGCACTACGGCTGTGAGATGAGCCCTCTGCTTCCCTAGCTGCAAAAAAAGCTTGTGTGTTTTTATCTAGTGTTTTTCTTTCACAAGTAGCTTCTTATGTATTAATATAGAACGAGCAAGCTTTTGTTCTAGGGGTATATCTGAATGAAGACTATGTATTCTCTTGTGTCTGTTTCTGGCTTCCTTCCTGCCCTCCCCAAGTCAGAAACCTGATTTATTAACATTTTCTGATCATCATTTGATGTTTAAAGGTAAGAATGGTCAAGATGAGGCTAACAGCTTCCCAGCTGGGTTTTGTGTTGACCCCAGGGCCAGCAGCAGGTGTGTGCCAGGGAGTGCGTGGCAGGAGAAGTACGCACAGACGTGTGCCTTTTCCCCCTTCCAATTTCTGCGCATCTGTGACTCAGGGTGTTTCTGGCCTATGAGCCATGTTTTTGTAATTTTAGACTTTCCGTCCATGGATTTCGCTAATCGTTTGGTTAGCATTTCAGAGTTTTAGTTTCTACAGTACAGTTTCCACAGGCTGTAGTTAAAGGACAGCCCTTAAACACCGAAGTGCTGTTTAACATCTTTGTTGGCGACATGGACAGTGGGATCGAGGGTACTCTCCGCAAATTTGCTGATGACACCAAGCTGTGTGGTGTGATCGACACGCTGGAGGGAAGGGATGTCATCCAGAGGGACCTGTTAGACTGAGTCCAGAGGAGGCCACAAAGATGCTCCAAGGGCTGGCGCACCTGTGCTGTGAGGACAGGCTGAGAGCGGTGGGGTTGTTCAGCCTGGAGAAGAGAAGGCTCCGGGGAGACCTGAAGACCCGAGAGCAGCCTTCCAGGACACAAAGGGGCCTACAAGAAGGCTGGGGAGGAACTTTTTACAAGGGTGATAGGACAAGGGCCAATGGCTTTAAACTGGAAGAGGGAAGATTTAGATGAGATATTAGGAATAAATTCTTCATGGTGAGGGTGGTGAGGCACTGGCAGAGGTTGCCCAGAGAAGTTGTGGCTGCCCCATCCCTGGAAGTGTTCAAGGCCAGGTTGGATGGGGCTTTGAGCAACCTGGTCTGGTGGGAGGTGTCCCTGCCATGGCAGGGGGGTGGAAATGGGTGGGCTTTAAAGTCCCTTCCAACCAAGCCATTCTCTGATTCTATGATTCTATGAGATCTGGACTAAGTTGATTAAGATACTGCCTCCTTGTTCCCTGGAGTTCAGCATTATTTCTCTTGTTTTCTGCTTTCCTAGATCTTTGGGTGACTCCCACATCTATTCCTTTCTTTTTCAGCTTGATGTTCTCCGTTGTTTCATTCATGATCCTGTTCTCCTTTCTCACTCTTCCCTCTCCAGGAACTTATCTCAGGCAGCTCTGCGCAGCTGGCTGGTTTGGAAGGTGGCTGCTGAGCTCTCACACAGTAGAGATGGGACCCACTAGCTGGGCGCTGGGTGTTGCAGGCACATCGTGGATGGAGCCAGCACAACCACCCAGCTCAGCTGCAATGTCAAGTTGGACAGGGAGAATAAGCATCCCACCAACACAGGACCGAGGACATTCTGGTGACTGGAAAGCTGGCATTTTAGTGGGATTATCAGCTCCATTTTTGAGTCAAGAAGGGCTTCTAAGTCAGAACATGGGCCTTTGATATGTCAGTGATGTCTTTAAAATGAGATGCTGGCATTGCTCTGTGTTGTCAGGGAGTGTGACCAGTTTAAAGCTCCTAGAAAGACATCCCTGACTTGCTGGCTGCAAGGCTGATGTTTGTTTTCTTCTGTGATGAAACTTCCCATAGATGATATCGAAGGCTGAAGAGCCTTTCCAAGGCAGATCAGTATACTTTATGTAAACAAACAAGTGGACTTAATGCTGTACAAAACAGTGTATTACAGAGGCTACAAGTATTTTGCCACATTTCTTGCACAAGCAACCAGGTTTATAACTGTTTATGCCACCTGTAATTAAAAATGAGATAATCCCAGCGATTTGAGGAAGTCTTATGTGATTAATATCTATTTCCTAGTTGCTTGCTGCAGTGAAAGATAATTAGTTGTGAAGACATTTTTAGAAGCAATGTGATAATATTCTCTAACCAAAAGCAAATGTTTAAAAAGTAAGAAAATTGATAATGCAATTAATTATGTGGATATTACAATAATCTAACCTCCGTGGTAGAAAGTTGTTGCCTAGGGACAGCATTATCCACACATTAAATTGAAATGAACAATAACATTCTCTTTATCATGGCAGTCTAGGAAATGGCAGCTGTAGCATAGCTGCAGCCCTACGGAGTTGCTTAGGTTGAGATTTCAGAGCAGTTCATGAAGATGCAGATCTGTATTCATCAGTAGATATTCACAGAAGATCTGTCTCTATATATCCTAAAAGGATGTTTCAGCTAAAGATTTTAAGACTTAGCTTAAAGGTATTCACAGGCATACATTGTAATGCTCCCAAATTTCACAAGTGGATTTGTATCTAGATGATGGGTTAATGACCCTGTGTCCACCTCCTTTTGAGCTTTAACCTGTGTTTTAAATACTTTAACTCCACAAGTAAGCATTTGTTGAACACGGATTTTTGTTAACTGTAAATATTATATTTCAAACTTAGCCATATTATTTCCAAAACAAACTTTAATGAAGGAAACAATAAACATAAACACTTAATTTTTAAAATGCCAATTTACAAGAAAGTAAATAAAAGATATTATTGATAGTAGATGTGGAAAATAATACACAGTTACTGCAAGCTGTTGTGCTGAACGTTTTCTTGAAGGACTGTAAACTCTTAACCAATTGAGTATATGGTTACAATTTACCTACAGTATTTTGCTAATATTACAGATGGCAGTAGAAGCTCAAAATTAAATTACTTATCTGGTATTCAATTAGACTTCAACAGGTTGCTTATAACAAGAAAATGAGCATTTAAAGTCATATCAGTTGTAACAGTAAAACGCTAATGCACAAGTGGGTAAAATACAGCACTGATAGTACGGAGAATGGCAGGAATTGAATTAGCTCTGTATAGATGTGCGTAATAATGTGTGTTTTTACATATAATGTGAATGTGTGCTTTGTTGTTTATTCGTTATAAAAGAGAGAGCTCAATATGAGCTTTATTAGTAAAAATTAAGACAATATATCTGTTGCAAGTAGTAGGGAAAAGTTTGCATGAAATGTAGAGGGATAAAAGGAAGGTTTTGCATTTGATTTGTTATTTGTATGTATACATGTAGACATACATTTCTCTAATCTTAAGTAGTCTTCACATCAAACCGTGAAGTGTCTGCTATGTGATTCTCTTTCCTATGGGAATCGATCTGCTGTTCAGAGGAAGAGTATGATGTGCCAGGCAGAACCCTGTTGTTGGGCTGCAGAGTAGTGGAGGCTCAGAAGCTGAAGGCAACGTGGAGGAGTGGAGGTTTATGAAATAATTGCTCTGTAAGAACTTTGCTGCGTGAGTTTTGAACTTGGTATCTGATTTCTGCCACCTTCCAGCTGACCTCATGTTGTGGCACACACAGAATCTCCTGGGCTCTGCCTCTGCCTAGGGGAAATTTGAATTTGCAGGAGCTCCTGTGAGTTTCAGCAGGTATTTGTCAAAAGAACCTGTGATTCTTCTTGTTATAGTTGAAACGGGGCCCAAACAAACACACACCCAAAAAAAGAGTAATTTTTTACCCTTATTTGGAAACCATCCCCAATTCATGGAGTAGATGAATGATATCAAGCTTGTTCTTACTTTCTTTTGTTGATCTGTATGTGGCTTGGCCCTGGCCTTGAGTCAAGATGACTTGAGCTAGCAAGACTTGGGACTGGGAGCGGAGTGCATGTTTCACACCGTGCCGTCCCTCGGTTCCATCAGGAGGTCGTCACCTGCAGCAGGCAGTTCAGAGGTAGCTATGTTTTGTTTCTTTTTCCTTAGAAACACACTTAGAGCAAGAACTCCTCAAACTACCCAAGCATCAAATCACATGAAAATAAAACAAAATAAAACAAAACAAAACAAAAAAAAACAAAACACAAAAAAAATACCCCAAAACAACAAAAATCTAGTTTTGGACATTTAGGTCCATAATCTGTGAATATCTGCACACTTAATTCTGCAGTGTGGTGTGAATTAAGCCTTTGCTTGTGTTCTGCAGGATTTGGAGCCATATATTGCATAGTGCTTAAATTTGTTGCTGGCATGTTAAAACCACAATATCCTAGTGTGCGTGTCCTGAATTATGTAAGACTGCTGAGCACCCTTTCTAATTTTCTTAGTGCTGTGAGTCATTCGGCTTCTGGGCATTAGTTAAGTTGTTACATAGATGATTTCCCTCATAATTGTAGACAGTTTTGCTGCCTTGTTTTTCTCTTTTTCTTTGGCAAACAGGATTGTTTCACTAGTGGTAATAGAGTTGCCTGTTGCTATTGCGAGGTTAGCCAGCTGTGAAGCTGCACTTAGGTTTGTTATTACCCTCCACTTGGTTATGAAATGCAGCTTATTAATTATTTCACTAAAATGTAGCCATTGGGCCCAATCCTGGGGGATATTGCACTTTCTCCTGCTGCTTTACTTTTCCATTCATTTTAATGGGAGTTCAGGCTGTTTCTTTACATTTATGTGTAATTTCCCTTGGCTGTCACTGCCTGTTCCTTCTAGATACTTCAGTCGGTATTTTCCACTGGTGATTCGATTCAGGTTTCTGCTCAGGAGCTGTCAGTGTAACTTCTGATCTCTTATTTCCCCCTCGATGCTGTAGTTGAACATTGAGGTGTACAGGAGTGGAGGTCAGGGGTACAGCACTTCTGATATTCACCGTGGAGCAGCTTTCCAGAATAATACCCATCTTTAAGCATTAAAACGTTTTGACCCGTAACCCACCTTGGTTGCTGCATTTGACATAATAGTTCCATTTTGATTTTTTTTTTTTTTTCCTTTGGCTCTGACTGGTATTGCAGTGGACTTGTTGGGAAGTTAATAGCTATCATGACAATTTTTATTTTCTAAATGAAACAATGCCCCCTGGTGCTCTAGGATTCGAGAGGTCTGATTTTACAGTCAAAATAAAAATAAAACCAAGTGAAATATTTTCAGACAGATACTTCTTGTCCCTAAATCTGCCAGCTACCACTCAAGTGCTGTCACTGTCATTCACAGGGGATGGGGAGGAACACTGTCAGCACAGAGCAACAAAGAGAAGTCACAAGGAGAGTAACAGGGAATAAAAGCACTTGAAAAGAGACACACGTCAGTCAGGCAGGGTAAAAGCAAATTAAAGAAGAGAAAAATAAAATGAAAGGGTCAAGACAAGAAACAGTCTAATGAAAGGAACAGTCACAGAAAAGGAAAATTAAAACTGTCTGCTTAATGAAATGTAAAATCTAGATAGTGATAGAGAAGAAGCAATAATATTAAAAAATGGAAGTGCTTTTTTGTAAAAAGATTGAATTTAATAAAGGTATTAGGGAAGAAAAGGACAAAGAAGGTAAGAGTGAAAAATATGCAATCAAGAGCATTTAATTAAAATGGCAAATCTAAACTGGAAAAGAATATAGAAGGTACATATAAAATGCATGAATACTACAGAAATTAGTAGAATAAATATAGTTTGATATTTTCTGTGCAAAAACAAAATGGATTATCAATGCAGAAATTTAAACCAAAGTCCCTCCGGAGTAAAAATATAAGCAAAGCTGATAAGCAATGAAATGAAACAGTTGATCTCTCTTCAGTTTAGCCTGTCACTAGCATTTGATTCTTTAAAAATTAAGGTGCTAAATTACAAAATCATTCCTGATGGGCAGAGCAGACACGTGAACCATGAGAATGTTGCTTATCCTGTTTGCAGATGGCAAACTCCAGCGCGGCGTGCCTTCTCATAGTCTTGCGGCTGGCAGGAGCCTCAGCTTTGGAAGACCGATCGATAGAGCAGGGACTTCCATGAATCACCAGCTCTGATGGAGCACGGGGCTATGGACACTATCTGTAACACCAAAATAGAGCAAAAAAATAAAGGCAGAAGAAAGGCAAAGGAAACCACCCCATTGCTGCAGCTGCAAGACGTGTCAACAACCCATGCTCAGGTTTTTTTTTTTGGTTTCAGGCAAAGATAAAATAGCACATCTCAGAAGCAGGGATGTCTGAAAATAGCTTGAAGGTAGCTTTCTGTTCCCACAGTCCTGGAGCAGCAATGAGTCAGTCAGGTCCCTCACTGTAAGTCAGAATAGCCTGAAGGCTGCTCTAAATCATTCTGGCTGCCAGTGACCCTGCAACAGCAGAGAGGGATTGCTGGGGCATAGCAAAAGTCTTGGCTGTAGTTCCCTTCTGTTGGCTGTGTCCTCTAGCCCGGCCGGAGGAGATGTCAGGAGGGGGCTGAGGGTGAATCGAGGGAGAAGAAGAGAAGAGAGAGCAGAGAAACGACCGTCATGCCTGTTCTGGAAGATCTCTGCTTCTGCTGTGGCTGGCAGAGGTCCAGCGGCTTGAGTGTGGTGGGAACTGATGCCAGCACCGGCAAGGGAAGTTCTGTGGCTGGGCAAAGGCCAGGCACAGTGGTAGGGTTTGTTTTTAATCATCTGCTTTTCAAAGGTATTTTTGGAGAGTTCTTCAAATTATACGGAGTCCCCTTTCCCTGGGACGCTCATCGTGATGGTGACTGTTGTGTAGGTCCTACACATTGGCACACAGTAGTGTGACCACCACAGTCAGTTTTGTTAGCGTACCAGTGTTAAGCAGGTATTATCCTTTACCCAGTATCATTTGACCTAGCAATAGCAACATTTAAATTCATCCTGCTATGTGGATTTATACTACTGAGTCTAGCTCATTATTTTGATTTCGTTTTTATTTACGTACTCTTATAAACTAAATGCATGTCCCAGATTGAGAGAAAAACATGAGACTCTGATTTCATTTTTCCCTTTCTTTTTTTCTTTTAAGAAGAAGATTCTAAAGCATATAAATACCAAATATGAGCAATAATTTTTTGTTCAGTAATCCTAACTCCAGATATTTGCATGTTGGATTTGGATGGTTTGATGCTGTTGTCAGTCACCTCTGAGGTGACCCTATATGTGATGGAAGCTGCAGTTAAGAGTGTGATGTGTTTCCAAACTCTTCTGTAAATGTCCCAATCTTGTTGCGTCAGTGTGAGCAAAATGTTTGTGGCTTAGAAGAAGACCATGATGCTTTCCAAGCCAAAGGGTGTACATTCTGAAACCTTCCCTTTCCCCACTAAGTAGTGAACAGCCCAACCTGACTAGTGGGTAGCCATCGCCATTGGAATAGATTAGTAACAACAGGTAATTCAGCAGGCGGTTTGAGAAGATTCTGCGGCAGAGGAAAAATTACTATCCCTTTTAATAATTCCTTAAAAACAGTTCACAAAATTTTATTTTCGGTCAACTGGATATTCCATGATGCGCAACAGAAGTAGAGTGATTTTTGGAAGTACTGAGCAAGACCGTTGGTCTTATAAGGAGTAGATGTCGCCTATCTTGCATATCTCTGCAGTTATGCAGAGACATATGCATAACCTGCACATCCAATGCAAAGGATATAGTTTATACTATATATACACAAAGGCTGTGGATGTGGTCTACCTGGA
>NW_009632502.1:0-12965 GCF_000690535.1 Cariama cristata
TCTTGTACCTTACTTATGTATAGGTCTCTTTTCTTCCAACACCGATGCCGAGAAGTAGCTCCTCGCAAAAGAGGCAGAGTTGTTCTTTTTTTTTAAAAAAAAATAATAATCGAGGGGGTGAGGAGGGATTGCATGTTGCTTCTGCGGGGGGGCTGGAGAGAGGGTGAAATCCTGGGGGTTCGTCCCCAGTGTTCCTGGAAAGAGGGTGTGAGAAAACTGGAGAGAGTGGGTTAACTCCTGGGCGGCAGTGTGGCGAAGTCAGGGGAATGCTAAGCACAGAGAGGAAAAAAAAGAAAAAAATAAAGAGAAAGAAAAAAAAAAACCACCAAAGAGAAAAAAAGGAAAAAGGAGTTAAATGTTCCCCTGGCCCGGGAAGGTGGTTATTCAGAACAAAGCATTTGCACAGCAGTGTTTAAGAGGACGTTGGGTTTTTGCCTGCACTGCAAATAAATCTTTGGTCAAATGGAGCTTTCCCGTACCTCTTACATGTCTTGTAAATGAGACATTCACAGAGTGGGTTTTGTTTTGTTTGAAGAGGAAGGGACGGTTGGAAAAAGTTCTGTTAGCATGCACATTTGGAAACTTAAGACAGGGAAACTTGGGATTCAGATCAAGAAAGCACAGTCCTTCTGTGCAAACATTTCATTAAACTGTTTGCTCACCAACAGCAAGTATGTTAACATTTATTTAATAGAAAAGTGTGTCAAAAGGCTTTCCACTGTTTGCATTTTTAAAAAGCCAGGAGTTTTTGTGCTAGGTTGCAAGGACTCTTTGGCTGGCCTCTCCTTAGCTGAGGAAGTGGCACCAGTGCTCCCGTTAACTGGCTGCTATGAGAGTGGGAGATGCCTTATTATAATTATTTATGTGCTGCTCCCAAGCTGTGACAGTTTGAATGAGAGAACAGAGGGACTGACTGAAGCTTTAGATCTCATTGGAACATGCAGCAGCTCCCTTCATCACATGAACTTGGCTCTTGCATATTCATCCTTCGCATGAATTGGGAAGGAGGGGTGTCTCGTCCGTACTTGAGAGTGGGTGCTGTTTAATGGAGGGGTAGTGCTTTTAACAGTGGCTGTTAAGAGAAGGAGAAAGGGGGAGACAGAGCTGCGCTTGGCTGAAAACCTTTCCGTTTTTCACCCAAATAGTCAAAATGCCGAGTTCCTGTTTCTGCATTCTTGGCTGAGGGAGAAGGTGGATTTTGAAATCAGTAGGAGCTTTGATTCCTTAAAAAGTGCAAAGTAGGACCCTTACAGTTCGTGTTGAAGGAGTGCAGGTTGCAAACCTGGGGTGCAAGAAGGAAGAAGCACTCTGAACCTACGTGACACGTCCCTCGTGGGGACTGTTCTGCTTCCAGCTCTAAATCCAGCGCTCCCTGGTGCACACCCTCCCCGAGCAGGATCACATCATCTCCCTTACGGACAGCAAAGTCCTGCATCATGTGCTATGCTTTTGGTCCTTCCTAGTTTCCAGAAATTGCTAGAAATCGGTATGAGGTGGTGTATGTTACGGTAGCTTCTTAACAGCAAGTCTTTACTGACTTGCTTTCCAGTTCAGTTTTTTTGGGGCATGAAAGTGTTAAGTAGTAGTGCGCATGTGCAACCCTTCTAATCTCTTTTTTTAAAAGAGAGCAAGTAACTCTCATACTTGCAGTTTTGTTTCTGTTAGGAGAGTGTAAAGCTAACATGGCACTGAGTTTTGTGAAGCTCAGTTAATCAAATATTCTTCACAGTTTAAAACGCAGCATTACGATCGTTCCAAACTGAAGTGTAAGAACTCCTGTTGAAATGTGGTGGTCTGTCTAAACTGAAATGGCCAGCCTGGTAATTATTTAATGCACATTAGGAATATTTTCTACTTATTTTCAGTAGAAGAGGCAAACTAATGAACTGATTGTAGAAACCCTAATATGCATAGTATTTATATTTAGAAGATTCAGGTTTATAACATTTGATTCTGTAATTTCTTGCAAACTTCATTGAGAATGTGGAAAAAAACCTCCACTGTTTAAAAACAGGACATTAAACCACCTAAAATATGCTCAAATACCACTGAGAGTCTGAGTTAAACCCACAAAAGCCAGGAAATTTAGACTTAAGACTTAAACTTCCTTAATCCATTTGCACTGGGAGTTGGATTTTCTTGGTCAATTATGTCCATTGCCAGCAGTGGTTACACTAAAACCACCGGTACCAAGATGTTAACTCGGATCCCTCCTCCTCCTCATGTTCCTCCCCTGTTCCTGTGTATTGGCAGTGCCACTTAACTGCCTGTCTTGAAATATTTCAAGTCAATTTGCTACGTGAACATGGGCTTTCAGGTTTAGCACTGAATTTCTTGGCTTTTGTGGTTTTGCAGTGAGCCATCAAGTATAATTTTAATACAGATTTCCAGGATGTTCCTTGCACATCAGTTATCTTTGTGCACTCCCAATGATTTCCTTAAAAAAAAAAAAGAAAAAAAAAAAAAGGTGGCCGGCAGCCAAGGCAGCAACTAGTGGGACTTAGCTACTTAGCTGATAGCAATATCCAAACTTGACAAATTCCCTGGAGGAAACGCAGCCAGTTACAGTTACACTGCAGGAGTCTCCTAAGAGGGGAAAAATGCAGTGTAGACAAATACCTCAGAAGGTACAGGAACACTGGGCTTATGCAGTATTTTGGAAAAATGTGCTTCTCCTGTGTTTTTTGTGGATGGTAGTTTAAAGAGAAAATATTTTTTGAAGCTTGTGATGAAAGCAGATGCTTGTCCTTTGACACCATTACAGAATGAATGGCATTTTTTTGTCCATACTCTTCAAAATGTATTTTGTACACCTAGAAATGTTTATGATTTTAATAGCAGAAGAATGAAAACATGCTATTTTTTTTTCTTCTTTCCTGTTCTGTGTGTTGAATAAAATTAAGAAAGAAAAAGTGTTAAAAATAACTAACTAGAACCATGCAACTCAGCATGGTAGAATCTATTGTATTTGGAAAAAAAAAAAAAATTACCAACTTGGGGAAGACAAAAAGTCACGCTACAGCCCATAAGTTACCCAAGCCAGCCATGTTTAACTGAGGGTGATTAAATGAGCCTGTGGGTGGGCGGTTGCGGAGGGGAAGGCTCTGTGTCCCCAGCACCTGTGGGGCTGCTGCAGGCTCCTGCTCCGCCGGTGGGCAAAGCTGCCACAGACACCAAAGGGCAAGAAACTGGGGTGGTGGTGGCTTGCAGTGAAGTGGAGGTAGCCAGTTTTCAGGTGTTGGGCAACCCGGACGGGCGATGCAGTGGGGTACCTTGCAAAAGCTGAGAGCAAGGGGATGCTTTGGTTACAAAAGTCATCACTTGGCAGCAAAGGTGCTGATGCCTGCGGAATGCTGAGTTGTTCATCTTTTTATATATCACTGTTTTGTAAAGGAAAACTAAGTGCATAGACTAATCTAGTGGCTTGTTGCCCTTCCAGATGCAGCTGGCAGTTGATTAACATAGTTTCTTCAATGCATTTGTTCTTGAAGGAAATTCCAGTGATTCAGAAGAAGAAGACCGGAGTACCAGCAGCATAGAAAACCAGGCCATCCCAAACAGGGTGCCAGATTCCAAATTGCATCCACCGCACATCAAAATAGATATCATCAGGAGAGTGCAAGCCAAAAATACGCAGCGCTATAAAGTGGAATATGATTCACAGAGTACGGATACACTGAATTTCTCTTCTGAATCCAAACAAGAGACTGAATACGTAAGTACTTTTGTAAATGGAAAGGCATTTCCTAGCATGTGAGTGTGCGCGTGTGTATGTATATGCACGTTGTGCATGCGACAAGGTAAATAAACTAAATAACTAAATGGTAGTAATTATTGTAGCCATTTAGGGCATTCTGGCTGTTTAACTGGTAAAACTATTGGATCTGCAAATGCAGACAATCAGCAGACCCAGCATATCACGTTCAGAAAACAGAGAGACCTAACACAATGATGTTTACATAGATATAAGCATGATTTTCACTAAGTCATTTCTTAGAGATTCAAAGTTCTTGTTCACCCCTGTAATTATCACACATTTGTGTGAGTGGACTTAGGACAGGTTTAATAGTGTCATCATTAAATTGGGTTGGATACAGCAGTATTGGGTTGCAATAATAGAAAAAAAATGCTTCACGTTCAGTGTAGTGGCACTGTGGTCACACTCCATGGCGCAAATCAAGGGAGAGAAACTTAGGCTGGGTTGAGGATTAGGATCTTGACTGCTCAGTCATTGCCTGTATGACGTGCTGAGCACTGCTTCCACTTGCAGTCGTTGTTTGGTGCGAAGGCTCCCAGGCACACAAATCTGAGGGGAGAATAATTCCTCTTCCTGGACATCCTGGCTGATAATCCGGTGGTTATCCTTGTGCCCATGCCAGATGGCCTAAAAAATATATCTGGTTATATTTTGGGGTTTCATCAAAACAGTAGTGGTGAAACCAGACGTGGGTACCCATCTGGAAAAGAAGGTTTTGAAACATGTATGAGGTGGAAAGTTGTGTCTGAAGAGAGCATGGCCTCCAAGCTAGCACAGCAAGGGTGGTGAGGCTGCATGTTTAGTTTGTCACTGATGTCCAGCTGTCTAGTTAAAACACTTCAGGATCTGCCTTCCAGCATGTCCTCCTCCCAAAAACGTGAAGTAAACTGCCTACAGTAAAAGAATGAACTTTGGTAGATCTGAGGAAATAGGGTCCTGGTCTTAACTAGGATGAACTTTTGACTTAGGTGGTAGTTGGGCTCCATGAGCCAAGGTGCACCGACTTACCAAGGCTGCTGGTGTCTGTAAGAACCAGAAATAAGTCTGTTGGGGACAGGTGCCTTTGTCAGCAGGTGTCCTTCTAGCTGTGTCTGCGTGTTAGCTTTTGATATTGATCTCTCTGACTTTGGAAGCCTGCTTGAAAGTAATAACGGAAAAAAAAGCTGTTGATCTTTTTGTAGGTCTAACTCGGGACCAAATCTTTGAATGTGTGTGATTTGCAGTCAGCGTGTCTGAGCAGTTTAGTTTTTTAAGGAACTGCCAATAAGAGCAGCAATTCAAAGCACATATTTAGAGCTTGCGAGATTGATACTGAAAGAAAACATATGAAAGCAGCAAAGAAGGTCTTTGCTAACCAAAAAAATAAATTTTAAACTCTAGTAGAACTGTGGAGTCTGCATGCTTTCAGACACTTGCATGAAAGGCACTTTACACGAGCAAACTATTAATATTACCACTTGAAAGTATAAATGTCATTACTTCACTAATTAAAAATTGCACCAAATGAGTCTTTGTGTTGATACAGCAACTTAAACATTTTAAACCCGTGCAGCCATGCAAGGGAATTTTTTTGTGTCTCCACTGAAGCAGCAGGCTGGTGGACTGAGTCAGTGATGTGCCCAGACAGGAGTGTAGCTAAGCACAGAGTTAGGCTGAGACTCTTGAGTCCCGATCCCGCTGCTGAGACTGGCTGCCTTCTTGGCCTCTGGCAAAACGTGAACTCCTCTCTTGGTCTTCTGACTGCAAAGTTGGGCTTGTAACACTTTACTCCCTACCCTGAAGGGCTGCAGTGAGAAATAATTAGTTGGCGTTTGAGACATGCTCTTAAAAGTGCTTCTGGAAGTTCTTTTTGGCTCATTGTCCTAGAGCTAATCTTCACTACATCGTTGTCAGCCTTTTGCAGATGGAGAAAGTGAGGCAAAAACTGACGTACTTATCTAACGAGACTGTTGTGTGCCACCATTCCTTTGCATGGCTGCATCCATTTGGTTCAGCTGAAATTGGGAATTGTCCAAAGTTGCAGTATTTTTGTATATACACATACATTATGCCAAACTACTTGTTTTCGATTAAATCTGTTTCATGTAAGCTTTCAAATCCAGCAGAATCACTAAAATCAAATGGCATTAGGGAAAATCTACCAAGTGGTGTATTTCCAGTTGCCTACCTTCTTCTTTTCCCACTTGGTGTGAAGCCAGCCTTTCCAAACCTAAGTTATGTTGTATGTGATTGATTTACATACTGGTTAAGCCTTCCCATAGGTATATGTGGCTGTGATTTCAACTGGAAATGCCAGTCTGTGCCTCAGCATAGCATAGGACCTCCAGTGTTTAAAAACAGCTTTATCCTGAATAAAGCAGAAAGTCAGAATTTTGTCTGTGAATGGTCTTTCTTTTGACATATCCAGCCATCCCTTTGTTTTCATGGATTTGTTTGGGTTTGTGCTTCTTGCCCTTTAAGGATTTATTAACTCTTGTGTGAAAGACGATGTTTGGGAATGAAGTTTCATCTGTGTTTTCTAAAACATGCTCGTTGACAGGGTCCCTGTCGTAGAGAAATGGAAGACACTTTAAACCACCTAAAGATCCTGAATGTCTTGAGTCCCAGGGGCTTTCATATTCCAAACTGTGACAAGAAGGGGTTCTACAAGAAAAAGCAGGTAAGTACAGAATCTAGATCTTTTCAGTGAATGCACTTCACCTTTTCTGCATCTTTGCTGAAGGATCTTGCCATCAAGGTACAATATGTATCATTTTACAGAGGAACTAGTTCATTTCCAGTTTTAGGACCTGATCTGATGGTGCTGAACCTTGTCAAGTGGGGACAGTGTTTTTATTTTCTGTTGGTCATGACAACAGATTCATTTGAGAAACTTCATACCTGATCACACTTGAGTTGGCTGGTGTCCTAGATACTAATGCCGTTTGGTTTAAAAAAAGCAGCGCCTCTGTAATAACCCACAGAGCTAATGTTGCAGGCACCATATGACTGCAATAGATCAATGCTTTGAATTGTAAATAGCTGCTTGAGAGTTCCTAGAAGAACTGCACTGGATCATATTACAAAAAGCAACTCGAGAAAGGTATATATCTGTCCTTTATGTGCTACACAGATCGCTTCCAAAATCCAAGTCATGGTATGGTGAAAGTGATACATCTAGTAGTTACTCTGCAGCAAGGGTGGCTTCTCAGCCCTCTTTGGCCCTGAGGTTGTGACCTTTCTTGACAAGTGCAGGCCTAAACTGCAGGTGCTTATGCTTTAGTTGTGTCGGGTTGAGCTACGGCAGCGTTCTCCATTCAGTGCTGCCCTTGAAGCTCCTTCAAGACTTGGGGAAGTGCAAGACGTGCCAGGTTCTTTGCCTTGTGTGCACATCCCCTTTAATTCCAGTATTTAGTTAGTGACCTGTCTCCAAATATGTTTCTTGGTATAATTCCAAAATTTCCTGAATTCAAAAGTTTCAGATTTTCCTTAAGACAAACCCTCTGTAAGGACAGATTTTGTTTGTGGACCATCTTGCCTCTCCCATTTAGGTTCACGCGAGCCAGCCTTTCTATCTCTGGTAACCAAAGGAGCGGCTGACTCTGTTCCTAGCTAACGCAGTTCATCGCTTGGAAGTGAGAGGCCAACCTCCCACCAGGCAACCTTATTTTAGGAATGGTATCTCTCAATTTTTTGGCTTCCAGCTTTCTTAGAAACAGTCTTTCCCTTTCGGGTATTCCCTGGAGCTCTGCATGAAGCTGGCAGTGTCAGGTGGGGGGGGTTGCAGTAGGGGTGAGGTTTCCAGCCTTCCCTTCTGCCATCAGCCCAGCATTGACTGCGCTGTTTGACCTTCGATGCGGGCTGCTGAGCTTGTCTACGCTCCCCAGCTTTTCCCAAGCAGGTGGTGGTGGCAACTCCCAAGCAGGGACAGAGTTTCTTTTTTGTTGTCTGGAGTTTTGAGATGCCCATGTCTTTCATGTCCCACTGCATGTAGGCTAGCAGAGAGCGATGCTGACACCTCGGTCTGCATTTGTTCAGAAAATAAGTTGGACTGCTACGTGGAGTAAGACTAGGACTGTGTTTTGTGCCTGTGACATAAAAGCATATACTTAGCTACTCTAGAACAGCACATCATTTGCGTTCAAGGCACGCAAGCATACTGTAGCCCTTTTCCTTCTCTAAATATGACAGAAGACCACAGATTGGTATTTACTTTGTTCAGTAGATCTTCCTTTCATGTGTCTTCAGACTCTGAGTTTTTTTGCTTCGTCAGCAAAAAGGCGGTGGTTTACATGCAGTCTCTGGCATGTGTCTGTAGTAAATCAGATCCACAGTGAGCACGTATTAAAATGCCTTACTTTAAAGAATGACTGTACTTTAAAGTGCAGTCGTAGTTCTGCCACTGAGGAAAAAAAAAGGGAAATGCAGAGGAAAAAAAAAAAGACAGATAATACACTTACCTAGTCTTTGTTCCTGGAAGTTGATTTATGAGAATAAAGTGTTGGTAAGGAGCAAGGACACGCTTCTGCCCTCTGTGTAGTGTCTGTGCTGGCTGGAGATTTTCAAACTGCTTTAGGAAAAGTTCCTGCGCTATGTGCAACAGCCCGTCCAGTCAGCAAACACAGAGGATGAAGGGGCACTTTGATACCTGACCAGCCTTGTCAAGCGCCATGCCAATTTACACAGATCCAGTACTTTCAATGGTAGTTCGAGTCAACTCGGGATCTTGTAGGAGACACCTACAAATGGAGCCTGTGTGAGTAAATATTCTACATGAAATGCAGTTGGAGTGCTTCTCCTGTGAATGAACCTCAGCCAGCCCAGGGAACAGGCGTTCACAGGTAGGCAGGCAGCTTCTCATGTGAACAAAACACGTACCAAAAATAATATATTTGAGTTGCCCTTGTAGAATTAACTGCTAGAAGAAAGCATCAGTTTGAGAAGTGAGTGAGTCCATTCCAGGCTGAATTCACTGTCTGCAAGACAGTGAGACAATTGTGTGTGTGTTTGGTTTTCTTTTTGGAATATCAGTGTGTAGGTCTGATATCTTAGGCACCATGAGCAGGTGTCTGATCTTATTAACAGACTGCTAAGCTATTTTATTAATTTAATTCATTGCTATTATTAGCAGTGTTCAGTCTGTAATTCAATTATATTCCATTGTCACAACAAAATTCAGAATAATAGGTTAGGAAGTAGACAGTAAATCCATCAAAAATGAGGGTGAGCTGGGCATTTTTAATTCTGGAAACAGCTGCCAAAACCACTGGCTAGGATGATGATGTAGATAGGTGTGGGATGGTAGGAATCTGATAAATCATGATCAGCCTGAAAACCACTAAAATTAATTCAGGAGGCACTCCACATGTTAGTATATTCTGCCTTCCTGGTCAGCTACTCTTCCACTCAAGTTGAAAGCAGTTATTTTTCAAGACAGTTATGGATGTCTAGAAATGGACTTTTCAGGAGCAACCTATAGGGAGTAATTTGCGTATGTGAAACAGTTTTAAGAACATATATTTATCTGTCAGGGTATAACATGAAAAATACTTCACACTTTCTGTTTATATATAAACGTTTTTAAAATCAGACCTATTAAAATTTAGAATTCTTTGTCTTAATAAATCACACATGTAAGGTTGTACTGTTCAACTGTGGTATATTTACGTGGAATAGGTTGATACAGGCATGTTTCTGCCTCGAGCATGGAAAAGAAAAAGGTTTTGATGAAATTAGAATTATTATATGGGGCAATTACTAGAATTGCCCCATATTTGTGTACCAGAGCCAGATACTCACCTAAATGTGAGCTGGCATCCTTCCACTGAAAACAGAGCTGGGCTTGGCGGGAGCCAAAACGGCCCGAGGTATATGTCAATGCTGTCTGCAGTCTGTTCCAGGAGACCACAGTTGTAGCTCCACGGAGACCTCTAGGCTGACCAGGAATTCAATGGGATACCATATGCTTTGCTGTACCCCACGAATGCCTCTGCCGCACCTCTTTGTGGAAGGGAGAGGGGCAGGTGGCATGGAAGCTGGCAGCTGGTGTTTCTATCATAAGTAATTACCGGCTCCACCGGTTGGGCAGTTTTCCAGCTTTTTGGACTTCTGAAGTCATACAGAAGAGCTGGGCAGAGGCTGGAAATGTGTGTGGAGTACAAGATTGAGAAGAGCAGATATTTAGAAATACTTTTTTTTCCATTATCAACTGTCTACCCCTTCTGTAGGGAATGCAAGTTAGATGCTTCAAGGTAAAAGCATTGCTTTTGAATCCAATGCGCTTTACTATTGACAGCGTGGATGAGTGGGTAGTTGCAAATTGGAAAAGGTAACTTGTTTCCTCACAGAGTGTTGATTTCAGCTGTAGAATGAACTAAGGGTTTTGTTTTCCAAATGGGTTGTCTAGAAGTAATACTAGAAAAAATACTAGTAGTAGGGAAGGTGTTCCTGCAGACTAACTTCATGTTGTAGTTAATTCCAAAAATTGATGATGCAACTGTAAAAAGCAACCAAAACCCCCAACAACATGAGATAACTTTAATTGATCATTTGTTTTGAGAGTGATGCAAGCCTATGAATCAGCAAGAATTGTGTAACATACTTCATATAGTACTTCTAAAAGGGGAGGCTGTGTTACTATTATTAGCAGAAGTGTAGTTTCATTGCCGGAGCACCAGGCTGGCAGCCAGAAGTCCTGTGCTCTAATTTGGGCTTCATCTGTGCCTGCTCTATTGGGAAAAACAACTCAAGAACTGCTGCCTCAGTTTCCTTTTCTGTAAAATTTAAATTCTGCAAAGGCTGTCATTTATGAATTCCTCAGTTTTGAGCATTAACATTTAGTGACTTCTTCATATCGCTTAAGCTTGAGTCCAGTCCAGTTTGCCACCAAAATTGAAGGAAAATTTCCCATTGACTTCAGTGGACTTTGAGCAGCCGTTTACGGAAATCCTGGAGAGTACGTGCAAGCCCTAGTCAGGCTTTTGAGACAATAAACATAAGTTGTAAAACCTATCTTTAAAGATTGAGTACAGAAAACCAGCTGAACAAATAACTAGAACTCAAATGCAGCTAACCACGTAGTTTAGCAAATTATTAATGTAGCAGTTCTCTCAGTGGTTTGAACTTCTTCACCCTCTCCTAAAATAAGCTGATACATACTTTAAGCTTGATCGTGTTATCCTGCTGCCGTCCATTTGCACAGGGCTGATGCAGAAGGACTGCAAATTCAGAGAAAAGAAGGCATTGTGTTATTTCTGCATTGGCCTTGTTACTCAAAAACATGTCACAAAGGTAGATTTATTTGCAGTTAGGTGATTTAACATTACTTCGTTTACTCTGAAATAAACAAGATGGAAACTTGTTCAGAAATCTGTGTCTAATGTGTGATCTGCTCCCGTCTCTCTTTCACAAGTTCCTAGTGAAGACTGGCTACCCTACTCCATGGTGCCACAAATTAGTTGGCTTAGGGGCCAGTGTGCTGGTGCAGGCTGTCCCTGGAGTGACCCATATTCACAGTTCTGTCCAAAATAGCACTCTTTCACCTGAACTCCTAAACTAAGATGTGGAAAAGGTCAGGCACTTTGGGCAGCATATGAAGCCCAACACTTGCTTGATGTTTCTTAGTGTACCTGCACGTGGAAAAGACACTCAGCTTTATGAGCCACTGCTGTACCCACGAGGGAGATGGGGATGCGCCCATTAGACTCTGGAGAACAACCAGTTGAGAGGTCGTGGCAGAGTTTACCTGGCTTGTACCAGCCTGAACCTCTGAAATACCTGAATTGCTGCGAGTGTGATCTCAGAGGCAGCATTTGCTCTGCTTGCATGATAGCCTTCACAGTGTTGAGGGGCGTAAGTGGCTTCAGGCCAGCCTATTTTCCTTCATGTTGGCCGTGCAACAGATGAAACCTCAGTCTTTGAAAAGCTGGGTATGTTTGTGTTACCGCTTCCTTCATAAGTCTGTCCTAACTAAACAGCCACCTCTGTTAGCATTTGCAGCGAATCCTGTATCGCCAAATCGCAAATCTTGGGCTGACGTGGAGGCTATGTCTTGGCAATGAGGTTCATTGTGGCAAACCTAGTGAGATAATCTGTGTCCTGGAGACACGTCTCTTTCGAGTGGGTGAAAACCTTGCAGGGTCCGAGAGGTTCACCGTGTGTGACTGTGTCCAGGGTTGCGTATTGAATGCAACCTGCAGCGTGTCATCTCTTTGAGTCTGCCTTTTACCATTCTTGGTTCCTTGGGGAGAGCGTTACTTACTTAGTACATACTAGACTTGAGAACGCATTTTTACTGCGTTACTGTCTCTAAAGAAGTTTAGTGTTGTTGCCTGTGGTAGTTTAAGGTTGGTCAGCATTGCTGGCAAATTCCACCAGGCAACTTCTAAAGCTGACGTAGGTTATAGACTAGTATATAAGCAACCTTATTTATATGAAAATACACATGTAAAGTTCTAGTACACCTAGCAATTGTTGAAGTGATAACTCCATTAGAGAAGGATTATGTATTTGTCAAATACAGTATTGAAATTCCCCCAGCAAACAGATGCAAGCCAAGGGTGTTTATTGCTGCAGGGGCTGTTTGCAAGATCTGGGCTTTAGCATAGAACATACCTGTTAACTTTGTTTTCCAAAGACGGGTCCCAGTCGTCAGCCCATACTGTTGTGAGTAGTCCTGGTATGCAAAGGGGTAACTGTGCTGCCTGATATCATAGGGAGTAATTCATAAAGCTGTTTTCTCAGAGCAGTTTTATTATGGAGTAATTAGACCCAAAGGGGTAGAGGGACAGAGGAGGTAAGCTCTTATTGTAATACTTTGTAGTGGTAATAAATATTCTGTTTGATTCTGTCAGATATGGCCAGGATATGGAAGCACAGCTATCAAATGAGGAGGAATCCCTGCTATATAATGCTAAAAACAGAGAAAACAAAAATAATGCTAATGGGGTTTTTTATTCTGTTTCAGTGTCGCCCATCCAAAGGCCGAAAGAGAGGTTACTGCTGGTGCGTGGATAAATACGGACAGCCGCTTCCCGGTTACGACGGGAAGGGAAAAGGAGATGTCCACTGCTATAACTTGGAAAGCAAATGAGGGCTGGGTGTGGCATCTGTGCCTGGCCCCTGGACCTCGCCGAGACCTCGGAAGGGCTGGGCAAACACCATGGACTGCCTTGCTCGTGGAGTGACGAGCTCTGCTTCCTGCGGCGGACGGGGAGTCGCAGCCGTTACG
>NW_009632502.1:12996-14440 GCF_000690535.1 Cariama cristata
CTGCAGGCGTACCCCGCCACTGCCACGCGTCGGGCTGCCTATAGGACCTGTAGGGAGCTCGGGATTCCCACGTAAACCTGCACTATTGATACCCAGAGAGAGAAAAACAAAACAACAAAAGGCACTTCAGAATGGATTCAGGGAGTCTCCACTGACTTTTTATAAAGAACGGCCTGTGACCAATTTGATCCCGAAAGATACTGTTTTTTTTTTATTTTAAAGAATTTATAGATTGTAAGCTTGTAAAAGTATTAAAGCAAAAAAAAAAAAAAGAACGAAACAAAAAAAAAGGATTTAAAGGTTAAGCTTTTTTTACAGGTCTGATGGGGAAAACTTATCTTCACGGGTAAAAAGTTTTATAAAACTCTCAAAGAACTTTTTAAAGAAACATATTTCTAAAACAAAGACATGGCTATTTTTTTCTGTAAAATATATTATGAATATTCTGTTAGTCTGTATTTAATATAATTGTTTTTTAATAAACTTTATTTAAACATAACATGTGAATACCAAATATTACACAGTAATTCTAGTGTATACTTCTGTATGCAAAAAGAAAGTAAGGGTATGGAATGATTTACAAGTATGTATAGATCCATATGCATACACACTGACCTATTCTAGATAATAGAAATGAATTTGTGGAGTGAAGGAAGTGTTTCCGGAAGAGATTAAGTTTTGTTATTTGAAGTAACTACAAATACCGAGATAATCTTTTTTTTTTTATTATTTTATTTTGTTGGTATTTCTAATGTACCCATCACTGAATTATGCCACTGGAAAGGATAACAGTTGCACTGAAGCTCTCGATAAAGCATTCTTCTGTCTGTCCTTCACTTCAGTTTGTGCAACAGGGCTTACATTTCCTCCGTTTCCTGCTCACACTAATATGGAATATTGATGGACAAAAAATTACCGTTACAGTACCACCCTTTCTATTTGCTTATTTATTTTGAAAAGGTGTTGCCTATTCTGTGTTGTCGTGGTACACTCTACCAAAGCACATATTCCGTAGGAGGAACTCCTGTTTAAAAGAATGCCGACAAGTTGCGGGGGGCGGGGGGGATCATGGACCTGGGTGTTGAGACCCACACGCTTCATTTATGCTACACAAAATTGTTGCTTGCTTTGACTTTGGTAGAAATGATTTGCCTGCATCTAAGCATAGAATAAGAACCATTGGGTTTAAATATTTAAACCAACTGTCTGCCATGATGTTATATGTCCTTTTAGCTGGAAGAGAAATGATTTGGTTCTGGTATGTGATGCTTTCACATAAGGAAGACTTCGGCAACGTTTTATATTTTTGAGGCTAATTGTTTACTGAACTTCATGACAAATTCTGTATGACAATGAAATCTGGATAAGGAAAGGTGGCCTGTGAAATGTAACATCTCTCTCGAAAGTAATGCCATATTTTGTATATGTATTTATTTATATATTT
>NW_009632503.1:0-5089 GCF_000690535.1 Cariama cristata
GCAGCCGGAGCTCGGCCGAGGGCTCCCGCCGGCTCCCCCCAGCCCGTCCCTGCCTGCCCAGCTCCAGCACAAACACACCACACACACTCCCCAAAACTGCCCCATCGAAGCAACCGGGACAGCTAGCACTGCTCTCCTTTTTGCTCTAGGATCAGAGGTACTCTGCACACATTAGTAGCTTGAGTGGGTTTTTCATCACAACATTATCAGAAACACAGTATATCAAATTGGTGTTTACGGAATTCCCCAAAAGGCGGACAAACATCTACGTGTAAAACATTCACCTGTGAACGTGCTTGGTTCTACCTGAACAGTACTGTAAAATAAAAACAATGCATGGACTTTGCAGAAGTATTCTCAAAAGAGACATTTCCATTATCCACGAGGAATCTTCTTACCTAAGCAGTCACTGAAACTCACCTCCCAAACCCAGAAATAGTGCTTCGTGCTTTGATACAGATTTTCTGATGACTGCCATCACTGATCTAGCGAGAGCAAAATAAAAAACCCCACCGAAAAACCCCCATGAGACAAACTAAAAACAACATGGAGGTTGGACTGATTATGCAAAAGGTTAGTACACAGGATTTCTACTCTGTCAAAATAAACGATAAGACACATTCAATATTCATTTATCAAAGTGGTACTTATTTGCAAATTCCGATTTTCCTTTCTGGATTCCTTACATTACAAATGGTTTTAAATGCTTTAAAGAAAAAAAAAAAATTGACACAACACACACATCTCCACTACCAAAAAAAAAAAAAAAATAATCAAAACCTATGTAAGAAATCTAGAATGAAAGCAAGTTAAGAGTTGTCTTCTGGAAACAAAGAAGAAATCCTCAACACACCTCATTCCAAGCGTGGGAAAATGGAGCAAATAATGTCTAGGGAGAGCTCCGGAACTGCGGCTAATGCTCTGGGGATCAATTGTCAGGAGGGCAATAAAAACCAGAAAGTTAAAACAGATACTTCATTAAAAGCCTACAAATGCTGGTTTTACATATACAGACTTGAAGAGCCATCTTCTAACTACAACTCCACAGAAACACAGCAAAAACCTTTTCCTCCACCGAGGCCAAACACCGTGCTTGTGCAAGCGTATGCTAAACAAAGAACAGCTAAGGAAAACACGCAACCAGGTGTTCACGCCGAAACCAGAACCCGTCGCCGGCTGCGAGAGGAGACGCACACAGCTACCCATTGAGAAAGCTGCCGCCACCGCACTGACTCCCGAAGGGCACAGGCGAAGCGTTCTTCTTGAGTATCTGCACCAGTGAATTACTTGCAGAAGACACTACCACAAAGTCACTTGAAGTACGTACTAACCAGCTCCCCTAAAATACCCTGCTCTCAAAAAACTAGCTATAAGCAAGTTCTCCTGCAGTTCTATTTATGAGTTAAATTCCAGGTATGTTTAAACCTTACTGCAAATATTCTTATCTCTTTAAATGCAGTTATTAAACAAACCTCTGAGCATTTTCTACTCAGAATCTTCTTGTCCATGTAAGGTAAACACAGTACCAAGCAAAGCTAAAACTCTAGTTCAGCTTAAATGTAATTCTAGAAATTTACCCAGCAACCAAGTTATTTTTGTGCATAACATTTAAGTAACACTAGCAAGAAAAAAAAAACCCCACAGTGATTGATCCTCTAACCCTTGAGAATGAAGCAGCTTTTGTACGCACTTAAATACTTCCTTCTATACTGCCTTCCTTCTATACTGCCTTGTGTACGGATCCTTCTACCACGTACTCAATCTTCCCTCTAGGTTGTATCGCAGAATTTTTATTTTTATTTACTTATTTCTCTTTTAAAGCATGCCAGCTCCCCTCCTCTTTTCTTCCCTTTAATACCAACAGTTGAGTACTTGGTTAAAGCTACTACCGTACTATGGAATAAATACACACCAGCGATGTCCGACCATTCAGCCATACGTAACAAATGGAAAAGGGATGACTGACTTCGGAAGGAAAAAAGAAAAAAAAAACCGAAACAAACCAGCATGCATGTGGTTGTGCTAAACATGCTTGTAGTATTTTAATAAAGAGCAACAAAAACTAATTACCTCGAATAGCCGTTAGAGAAAGCAGGTCTGCCAGAAAGGCTGAGCGTTCCCAAAGGAGCTAACGTCTCATCGCCTGCTCCCTGGCACCTATTCCAATTTTCTGAACCGGCAGGAAGAGATGGAATGATATTAAAAACTGGTTTCTGATCCTGCTGCTGAGAGAGCGACGCAGTATTTAAATCATAGTGATACATTTGTCCCCCAGAGGTACTGACACCATGGATAGATATGGCAGAGACTTTAGTACCCAGCAGATGAGACCCAGAGAAGTTTGCCTGACAATAAATTGGGCCCATGTTTTCTTGCTTTATGCCAGGAGTACAGAGTTCAATGAAGTCTTCCTTTTCTGTTTTCACTTGAGGCATTGGCATTTTGGAACTGGGTAAAAGGTCACCACGGTCATTAATTTTAGGTTTAGTGTCAGATAAAATAGGAGGCTTGCAGTCTTCACTGAGATTTCCTTCCAGGAGAAATGCATCATCTGCAGATATAGGGGACAGCAAGCCACCGTCATCTAGCAACGGGTCAAGCCTCCACGGGCTCCCATTGGGCTCTTTGCCAGGCGATACCGGCGGCAATTCTAAATCCTGGAGGATATCCAGGGTGCTTTGGTCTTCAGAGAGTAACTTCAAGTTGCCACCATTCGAGCCAACCTGGCTTTGGACTGCAGTTCCTGACTCTAAAGGGACCTTGCGGCCAGCCATGCCTGGGAAATCCGGCTCAAGCGGCACCTCAGAAGATATTGCTCCCTTCGTGTCCTCGGCCAGGCTCGAGGACTTGTTCAAGCTCGCAATGCTTTCTTCCAGGAGCCTGAAGTCCGTTTCTCCAGAAGAGATGCCAATTTGGCCCTGCTGCGAAAATCCAAGGTCGTTTCCCATCACTTTTGCATCTGTTTCACCCATGTACAGTCCCATCGAGAGCGATACTGCCTTGGAAAGGTCTGGCTGAGGCACATTGTTTGCTAATCCTTTCGAAAAGTCAGCCAAAGCAGGTTGCTGATTGGAATCTGACTGAGAAGACGCGGGGAGAGGAGATGTAGACACAGGGGCTTGTACAGTAGCTCCACCCCTGAAGGGTGGACGAAAGTCCATCACGATCCCTCCTTTGGTACTGATGAGCGCATTTTTCCTTGTTTCGTCTTGATCCGACGAGTTAAGCAATTCTTTGGAATCCATTACTTTAACATTAGCTATAAAAAGATCAGAAGCATTCAAAGTTAGCACAGCAAGGATATTTTAATAACAGCTTAAAAAAACCAAAACAGTCTAAATCGTTAGCCTGGTGAACCCGGTTTGGCTGCCCTGAGAATGAACGCACAGCAAATGAAGCTACGAACTGACATGTGCCACAATCTTTCTCAAACCCACTGGTTTTGTTTCGGGGGTTTTGTCCGCTTGATTTTTTTTTTTTTTACTTTGGACTGGTAACAAGGAAGCATATGTTTTAAAGCTTTGCTAAACCTGGATGAAGTGGTAAGTCTGCCTGCACGCAACTCAGGATCAGACCAGCAGCGTACGACATCCTTCTGAACACACTCTCTAGCTCTGTTACCCATCCTAGCAAGTAAGGAAGCGTAAGAATTGTTAAAGCACCCAATTTACAAATTTTGCAAGGTAACTTTCCCTGCTATTTAACTACATCTTGAGCAGGGCAGAGGAGAAGGACATTTATCGCCTTTCCCGAAGCAGTTCCCCCCGTCCTTACGGGTTCAGATGCATCACCCACAACAGCTCCGAAGCCTCCTGGGCCAGCTCTCAAACGCGGTACCTGCCAGCCCGGCAAAATCTGCGTGGTTTGTTATTGTCCAGCAGCTACACAACCTCTCCGCCACAAAATACGCAAGTTTGCTATCTTTACACAGGTTCAGCTTAAAATGCAACTCCTGAATCTTGAAATAAACTCAACACAATTCTTTAAATAAATCTCAAATGTATAAATAAAAGCTAACTAAAAATAAAGTAGAATTTTTACTAGCCTCAAACACTCTAACAGCTCACAGCTATTCTCCACACACCTCTAACGCCGAGAACAAATAAGTTTCACCTGTTTGTATTTACTACTTTTCAGCACAGAGCATAAATATTTGGAGAATAACTGGCAAACTTTCTATACTGTTTGTCTACGGCCTAACACTAACAGCAAACAGCCAACAGCGATCAGCTCGCACTCCCCCCACGCCGTGAGCGGAGGCAATGCCCAGGTTAAAGCCTGCCCACGGACCGACCCCTTAAGCACAGCGACCCAAGAACGCTCACAACTTTACGGTCATCTTAATTATAAACCCTCTGGCTCTGCCGCCCATTTTCTCCGGACTGCCCATGAACGCTGCTGCTTTCTGTATGCCAAAGTTAAGACTCTGATCAACAAAAAGTCCCCACGTGTAAAAAAATTTAAGGTGGCCCCAATGAGCTTTGGCCTGGCTAAAAGCGTCCCGAGCAGGAGAAGTTCAACACGAAAACCCTTCTTGGTCCTCCGACACCACGTCGCATCGCCTTCCCATCCGCCCAAGCTGAGGGTCCCTTACCCGTCCTTCCCGGGGTGCGGGGTCTCCTGGGTCACGCCCGGGGAGCCACGCTCCCGCCAGCGGGGACCACGGCATATGGCACAGAACGGGAACCAGGCAGCCCCCCAAAACCTCACGGACTGCAAACGGCATGGAAATATTGCTGGGCTGTTTGAGGTGGAGACCACAACGGTGACCGGGGAAAAAAAAAAATTAACTATCTACCTCCAGTTTTGCCTTTTTTTTTTTTTTTCTTTACATCAAGGGCAGGAAAAAAGTAGTTATTCCATTTGACAACTTCCCGGACGTCAAAAAAAGCAGCGAACCATCCAGCGTAAGAAACGTGTCAAAAATCAGATGCAAGAGTCTGCCCAAAAGGAGGAAAAAGCTGCGAATACTTGAAACTGTCGGATTACAATAAATTCTCCCTTGCAAAGTATAGTTTTCAGAGAAATGTGTCGAGACCTGTTGAGCCGTCTCCCCGGCACACCCACTTCTGCAAAATAAGACCAGCCC
>NW_009632504.1:0-30062 GCF_000690535.1 Cariama cristata
TGCATTTCTTATGCAGAAGAGATGGACAATTAGCTCTTTAAAACAAAATCCTCTCTTCATTAACTAGAGACCGAGTCATTTGTTGACATTTATCTAGCACGATTCTCTAGAGCAGAATAATGAACATACCAGAACACAGGCTGCTCGTGCCCAGCCACGTACCTGCGAGGGCCCAGCAGACTCACAGCACGACGGTCGATATCGCAGGCAGATCTGCCAACAGCTCCCTGGGGCCAGACCCGTGGAAGGCAGCCTCCCTTCCCCTGCCAAGCAACATGACCAGACTTCATCACACCACCGTGTTTTATGATACCTCCTGCCGCGTGCTATACTGACAGGCCAGAGAAAGCCAGTACAAAATGTTCCCTGCCCTGTGCCTAGCAGATGGCAGGACTGGCAGTTACACAGCCAAGACCCAGCCAACACAGCACCGAGCATCACGCTGTGTATCCACAGTGCCGAGGTGCTCTGGGGAGGACCGAAGGCAGCATGACAATGCTAATGCCAACACCGCAGTCCACCAGGCACCTTGAAACCTGGTGGCACAGCCTAGAAAACAAGTCATGTCTGGAATTGGGTGCCAGATTTGAGAAAGAAGGAGCCAGTCCTTGGGAGAATCAAGCTACCTTGGTGCTCCCTTCCAGCAACAACCCCTTAGCAGAAAGCAAAGCCACAGTTTGATTTGTCAGCACCGGCTGGAAGGCAGCTGCAGCCATGAGAGCCGAGAAAGTTTTGTCTCCTCGTACAGAGGCAAAGCAATTGGTTGCAGAAGGTAGAAAGAAAAATAAGCCTTCCAGTGCTGCAGTTCTCCCTTCTCTTGTTTGCTCCTGGATTTCAGGTTTTTGCAGGTGGCTACCTGGACAGACACCGTATTAGACCGCAGAGCTCCACAACGTGTTTTCCACTTTCCAGAAAGCAGCCATTGAGTGAAGCGCCAACACCAATTCATCACTACAGAATTGCTCAAATCTTCTCCTTTCCACTGCCAGCTGGGGCTGAGCGCTCCGGGTAAAATGCCAGCAGTCAAAAGGTTAATAGCAATGGGACTGCAATTCAAGTTTGCCGAGATAAATGAAGGTAGAGCACAAGGAAAAGGGGAGGGAGGGAGGATCCTTGTTGTGATTTCATGGCAGTCTTTTTCTTCTATCGTCATCATCTGAAAAGCACTCTTATCAAATTCGCTCTCCAGCAGGCCCATCAGAGAGAGAACAGAAGACAAAATGTCCCTGAAACTCACCCAGTCTGACAAAAAGCGGCACCATGTCTATTGCTGTAACACATCAGCAGCCCCAAACATATCCTTAGCTGAGCCTCGTGGCACTGAATTGGCGTCTCTGGAAAAACTTAACAGCTCATTGCATGCTAGAGACCATATACAACATCTTGGTGCTGAACATGGGAAAATATACCACTGTGGACTCAATACAGATTTAAATGACTTGCTCAGAGAGCTGCAGAGGCACGGTTTACTGTTCCAGAGCACAGAGGGCTCAGCGTGCATCCAGTCACTCCAAAATCCTGAAACCAGCCTTGAGGCTTCCCATGTCTAACACAGGCATGAGTTACTCTGTGTAATCTCAAAGTTGCAAGCACAGGGAGATGCTGCAGGACTTGCTCATAACAGCTGATTGGGATATTTTAATACAAACTCAATGAGTAGTTTAAAACTCACCAAAAAAAACCCACAAAAACCCACACACACAAAAACACCAATCCTCACTCTAGTTGCTGATGTTCAAGGAACTATTTTTCACTCCTGTTTTCATTTAATCATTCCACAGCTGATATTCACACTTAACTAAAACAAAACATTTTTTATTTTGATCAACTCCTGTGACTGAGCCAAGCAGTCAAAACTGGCAATAAAGAATAAAAGACAAATGGGAGAAAAATGGAATGTCAAGAAGAACAAGAAGGATGATCTTTTAAAGTAATACTTGCAAAGTTCAGAAAGCTTTTAACATATGTATTTTTCTAAAAAAAAAAAGATTTTACTGAAACTTCACACATAATGAAGAACTATTCAGTTATTGGAGAATAAAGCTAGAAGGAATGCATTTAGACCCCATCACTCAAGATCTTACTGTTTGAGCTGCAATTCAACAAAATATCTAAGAGAATAATATGAACCACATGACCAATTCTAATAATTTCATGCCAAGGTTTTGGGGTTTTTTTGTCAGATGCCTTGGGGTTTTCTTCTATCTATTTCTCATTTTTAAAAGCAGAAGCAGGTTTTTACTGGGAGGAGGGGAATATAGCCCAAGCCTTGCAAAGAAATTATACAAGCAGATCTCACTCTCCACATACTTACAATTAAGGATGCAGTTCTTAGATACCGCTGGCAAACTTTTTAAAAAACAAATATATGAAATTGAATTCTTTTTATTTGTAAGTAATGATAAATTACAACACTAAATGAATTATTTATGGTATCCTAGGTATAAGAAATCAACTTTGTTGCTTCACTGATTTCAAAACCGCTCCTGCACTCTATACCCTGTAAAGAACATTTCTTCCCACAACCCCTGCAGAAGATTTATATATCAAGTTTCTCATTTTTCTGCAGCAAACAAATTCTGAAATGAAATTTAGTTTTAAAACATATTTCTCATCTATAACAGGAAAGTTGAGGTAACACTAGAACAGCATTTTGGAATATAAGCAGTTTTTAAGACAAAAGATTTAAATAAATTTTGAAAAAGCAGTGAGTCTATAAGGAGTTCTGCACAGCTCAGTCACAAATGCTAATTACCTACCACAAGCCAACCAAAAACATTCTTTTCTTCCAATCTTCCTGTCACTTCTTTTCAAAAAAATTTCATATACCACCTTCACAAGCATCCATTTGCATTATTTATAATAGCAACTTGCAACCACAAATGAGGGCACATAATTCATTTATATTTCACATCATTAAGAGGGGTATTATAACCGCGAAGAATAAATAGGAAATATAATAGTATTCAGCTTTTTCATGCTCTGTGAACTAACAGGTATTGAAACTTGGTGGAAGTCTAAGTGAATGAGAAACTTTTTTTTGTTAGGATGGATTTGAAGCACGAGGAAAACATGAGCTACACAAAGCAAAAAGAATTTGAAAAGGATGCATGTACCAAGCATATCAATTCTATTTAAATATCCCACAAAAAGCCAATTTTTTAAAAAAATTGACATAACTTTCTCTGTTAAACTTGGAATTTAAATGCCTGAACCCCAGTCTAAGCTAAGCAGCCCAAGCTTTGCCCTCCCTAAAATGGCAAAAACGCTGCAAGAAATAACCATCTCTGCATGAAGTCAGAGAGAGATGTGGGAGCTTGGGATTGGGCTGCATCAGGCCCACCTTTGATAAAGTGAATAGCCACAAAATTCAGTTTATAAGTACCCCCACTCTATTTAAAGGTTTTGGAGAAAGTGTTGGCCCCAAATCCTGCATACAGCTCCCATGAATACTGATAGACTCCCATTTACACAAGTATAACTATGATGAGTACCAGCCTTTTATCTTTGAGTAGACAATATTTGACAGTCCAAGGGCTGAGGAGATCTGTCCAGATACAAAATCATTTAATTCCATCTACTTCAAATTTCTGTCTACTTTTAGGAAGGGTTAGGAACTGAAACTTTGCAATTGAAAAGCAAGAGAAAGCATTTGTTCCCTGGCATGTTTTGTTACCTGAAACTGGGGAACATGTACTACAAGACACCACATCGGGAAGCTCAAATCAGCCAAACTCACCAGAGCCAGTGATCTGCAGATACCACAGCAACATCTGCCCAGCCCAGAGGGGACTGGCTTTTCAAAGGCTTAGAAGGCAGATGGGCAGCAAAACATTTAGCAATCATCGACTTCTTTTGAAGACCTCTGGAGAAATGGAGAAGCAGCCTGGGAAAAGTCAACAGTCTTCAGGAAAATCTTGAAGAACTGAACTCATTTGACTATGGCTCCCATGTATGCACTAATGCACAGTACAACAGTGAAACAAAAAAATATCACGAGGCACCAAGAGGACACTAAAGAATCATGAAAAACAACTCCAAAGAGTCACCCCATCTAGCTTGGCACAGGTTGTTTTGCTAGGATTAAAAATTGCCAGATTATAAACCAAGTTTTAGCATAAACAGTAAGCATAAATGGGGAGGCATATCCTGGAATCTGCAGAAATCAGTTGTTTCTGTTTTTCACAAGACAATCACAGCATCTGGGAAAAAGCAGCAAACATCCATACCACTGGTATGAAATGCACTAAAAGCATCACCAAAGCAGAGTTTTGCAATGATGCCAAATTCCAGCAAGTCTCTTAGGACATGGGTGCCTAATTCCAAGCTGTCACTTCAAAAGGCTCAACTTAAACTTGGATTCATTGCAGACATCAAGGACAAAAAAAAACCCAAACCTGTAAGACAACATTGGCAGCAAATAACCTAACAAGTACATTGGGACATGCAGCGGAGACAGCAGTTAAGGGTGCAGAAGTGGAATGCAGAATTGCCTCTGCTCCATCAGAGATACCACAGGCCATTGCTGGGACACAAAGCCAGCCCAGGAAATGGACTGCCCTTCAGAAGCATTTTCTTCCTTTTGATAACATCTGGGCAAAAAAAAGAAGTGCTGATGGAGAACGCAGAAGCACTTTTATGTACGAGCATGACAGTGGGGCTAACTCAAAGAACTGAGTCACATTTCTGCCTGGTCTTAGCATTTGGGGTTGACCACTTAAATTCTTCATGCCTCGTGTTGGTTAGCCATCAGCACCAAGGCAGAGATGGGCAGAGACTCTGGTAGTCCTACTCCTGAGTCCAGTCCCATCACAAGGCTCTTCTGATCTCAATGCAAAAGGGGTCTTGCATACTTGCTAGAAACCAAGCAAAGAAAATATTTGCAGTACTGCTATAGCTCTGAAGACCTCTGTGCCAAAGAAGAAAAGCTCACTTATTTCAGAGCCATTTGTATGCAGATGCTTTTTCCGATTTACTTTTGAAGCGCAGTCGTGAATTCAGCATTCCTATTGCAGGGGAAGCATAAAGCAATTGCAGAAAGAGGGAATGCAGCTGACCACAGCAATACAACAATTATACTGCAAGAAGAGATCAGAGGAAATGCATACAATGCTGCAATGTTAACACAGCAATTACTCCTGAAATCCAAGTCCCAGCAAAAACATTGGTTCCTTTAAGCAAGTATTGAAGGAGTCAAAATTCATTGCACTTCATATTTCTCTTTTTGCACTTATTTTCCAATGCATTAAAGGAAGAAGTGCGAGGATGTTACTCTTCATTTCAAGCATCCTTGATCTTTACTTTACCGTTTGTCTCCTTTGTTCTAAAAGCCATTTCTGGTTTCCCCAAGGCAGTCACAGCATCTGGGAGAAAGCAACAAAAAGCAGGAAAAGGACTAAAGGCTTTACACCGATTTCCAGGGTAGTCTCTCCTCTCCTCTACACAAGCTACAGTTACAATATACAATACAGTTTATTCTCAAGAGGGGTAACCCACACTTCCATGATTAAGTCTGAAACAGTTTCAGATTCCTGTAAAGCTTACAGCCTAAGCCCATGGCAGACAAAGGGTGTTTAAACTCTTTTCTGTGCACTACCTACTTTGGCAACACAAAATACTGAAAACTCACACGGCACTGGAAACCTTGTTACTACACTTTTTCCTAAAGGTCTAGAATGACCAACTCCAAGAGCTCATGAATAGGCCAGAAAAATCAGGAGGTTAAAGTCATGGTATTTTGGATGCATTTTTAAAACAACAAAGAAATACATGCAACGTTCTTTTTATTCCCTGTTGTTTGAATCTTAAGAGCCACATCATAATGCTTTGCTCTTGAAGTGCTTTTTTTTTTTTTTCGCCCCTTTGCAAAGGAACAGTCTTGCATAATCACAGGACTCTCAAATGTTACCAAATACCCCAAGATATTTAACAAAATCATGAGTGTTAGCAACTGTGATTACAGGTCATTTCATCCTGCCTCCTTGATTTTTTTGCCTTTCATCCTCATCTATAGGATATCTTTGCACAAAGCAACTCACGAGGATGGAAAGAATTGCAAAAATGGTACGGGCTCTATGCTTCTCTACTCTCCTAATCCCATTGTGGGTGACTGGGACCTGTTCTTTTGGGTTGACTAGTGAAGTCTGAAGGCTGCTTTCTCATTTGAGCCCCAACAGCCCAAAGCTGCAGCTGAGGATTAGCCTTGTATTAGCTCTACCAGTTAGTTATGTTTTTTTTTTTCCCTTTGACCATATCTATTTTTCCTCCTTTCATAGGTGGGAGGGAAAAATAATATTCACAAAAGCTAATGTTTAACTCTGACACCCAGGAGACACTTGCGGGTGACTTACACCATCATTTGGGCCAAATTGCATCTGCAATGCAGGTAACAACAGTTGTACCATCTGGCCCATTGTAGGCACACTGGCATATAAACATTGGTATAATAAAAAAATAATCATAAACTGAAGTTTTCAAAGCCAACTAGCAGTGTCTGGAAACGCTCAATAAAAACAAATTCTTGGGTTCCTCTCTGCAGCGCAAATTTCCTGGGACATGAATCTGATCACTGAAGGCTAAACAGGACTTATACAAGGCTAGGACATTTTCAAGGGACGTAGCTCCGAGCACAAGTGAGCTACTGCAACTCTCCTCTAGTTGCAGATCAGCAGCCCAAGCATACACTGCTCCAAGTCCCCAGGAAAGCACACCAAACCATACAAACCATGAAATTCAATACCATCTCTCCAGAGCCACCATCGCAGCGTGGAGCCACAGCCAGCACAGATCAGAGTAGGGCTTTGCAAACTTGCAGTGAATGCAAACACAATAGTTTCTGTAACCTGTGCTGCGGTTGCCTATTCATAACTGAAGTGTTAAGAGCTGAGCACTGGCATCAGAAGAGGGAGAAGAGATCCGATTGTTTCTTCCTTTGTGTACCACAATGCAAAAATTACCTTTCCAGACAGGAGAGGATGTGGGGATGGCTCCCTGGTAAAGGCACTGATCTTCAGCGTCTGCTTTTAAATTGATTTTGTGCATGACTTTGTCATGCAAAAATCTTTCCCTTACACTCTCCATTCGTTCCCGCCTACTTTCTCTGTTCCCACAGCCTGCTCTGATTCTTCCCACAGCCAAGAAAGAGATGGGGGGGCTGTCCAAGGCATTTCTCATGTTGGTTAGAGAACAGTTGCTTAAAAGCCAGGCCTAGGTGATGCTGGCCCAGGAGCTCAGCTTCCTTTCTCTAGTATTCCCAACTGCTGCCCAGTTGAGGCTTAGAAACTTGTTATTAGCAATGCAGCAAAGCAGGATTGTGCTGAGCCTCCTTCTCTCCCCCCTTCAGGGGAGAACGTCAGAGGGCAGCTCAGGGACATACTTAATCTACCATGGTGATTACCTAATTCTGCCCAACCCATTTGTTTGGCTCCCAGAACCAGGACAAACTAGACTGGCTTGTCAAGGCTCAGAGGGAAGTCTGCTGCCTTCAAATTATCCAGAAGTAGCTGGAGGTACTCAGTTTGCCCCGATACCTTGTGTAAAAGCCAACACTGATTAGTTTTCCCATGAGAGGCAACCCTTGCCTTCAGCACTGCCCCACAAGCATTGCCAGCATCCCTGCGGGCCAGAGCTCAGCTAGAGATGTAAGCCCTGGGCTTCTCTCCCTTCAACAGCTAGCCAAGATCCAAACTGAGGAGCGAAAGCTCACCCTAAAGCTACCTAGCTACAGCCTGGCAGATTATCATGTTTGCCCCCGAGTCTTTCATGCTCCACTCATCTCTAGTTGTTAACAGGACAACCTTGGACCTACCTCCCCTTCCTGTGGATACTGGAAGGTGTTGGCTGCAACCCATTACTAGGCAAAAAACGGCCCCAATTTATACTGAGACAAGGAGCATAGATCTGCCCTGCTGTCAGTTTTTCTATTTGGTGTAACTGGCAGTCAGAGCAGAAGTCATATAAAGAAGGCCAAGTCATAAATAGTTTTCTAGTGATTTACTGGAAAACCCATGAGCCAAATTCACCCATGTGGAGAAGAAAAAAAGGCACCTATTGACTCAACTATATATTGGCAGACTGACACAAAGCACTGAGCTTTCTCTCTACGAGCCTGAGAAACAACTGTTATGAGTTGCTAACGACTGCACTAGTCTCCTTCCTCTCAACCTTTCCTAGTCCGGAGTATGCTGGGCACAGCCTGGCAGGACAGAGCAGCCGTGAATTTGAACTAAAAGTCTGTTTCTAAGATGCACCTAACATTTTTTTGTCTTCGAAACTTTAAGAAAGGTTTTCTTTTCAGTTTTATTAGGAGGCACCAAGAATAGAGGCAGGTTGAGCAGAGTGAAAATTAAACACATTGAAATCTTACAGAGTCCCAGAGAATATATCTAACCCTGGGTTCAACTGTAAGAAATATCCACAGGGCCAAATTTGTTACTGCCTCATACCCAGTGGAGTAAGAGATGTAAACACACGCCCCAGTGCCAAGTGGATGTAAAATGCTGCCAAATCAGATGCAAAGGAACATTTAGAGCCTGCCTGGCACTGGTGCGAATGATAAACCAAGGTGCAAAAGAGTGTAAAAATCAGATTCTAGGAGCCTTCTTTAGATGCACAAAGAATTCACCAGAAGGGAAAAGGTTTAAAACTTTAAGCACAGAGCTCCTGGGAATGTAGTTGTTTTGTCTATAGAAGAACAGAGCTGTCAGAAGCTAATATGTTTTCAATTTGTGAAATCCATGCTATTGGAGCAATCCTCACTGGGTACCTTTTATTTACTTCTTCCTTGGCAAAGTCCAATTACTGAGATGCTCCATGAGTGATGCTCCTGGCCATCCCAGGTGACAGCCAGCTCTGCTAGTGAAAGCAGCAGCTTTGGGGCTTTTGTGGATGGATCCATTTTACCCTTCTACGTTTGTCCAAAGAAAAGCAAAGCACTAAATGTCCTGGGAGAAATCACGCTTAAGTAAGCTTTCTACACAGAAAAACTGCAACAGAGCTATTATTGAGAAACATTTCCTTAACAATACACCCACAAACAATGTTGAGATTGCTAATGTGCCCCAGGATGGCTCATGCTCCAGTGCAGTTTCTTAGATTTTCCAGGAGATTCCTGCTCCTTCCCTTTCTCCTCTTTCTCTCTCTCTTTTCTCATACAGCAGAAGTGACTGACACAGAAAGGGAGACCCACCTCACTTAAAGTGGCACAGAACATTAGTGATTTGGCACTGAGAAGCACAGCAGCTTCTTGACCCCCGTGGCAATCATCAAGCTACTTCGGCATTAACAGCTTCGTTCTGTAATGCGAGTTGTTCAGAAAAACTACTCCAAAAAAAAAAAAATTCTCTGCCTTCCCAGACCATCGAGCTGACTCTTCCTTCCTTCCCAGCACCTTGTTTTGTTCACAGCTCATCCTGCCAGCAGAGACGTGTTCAGAAACAGAATCGAGTCTCCGCAGCGCTGGTGACGCACATAATTCACAGCTGCTGAGCAGAAACTTCTCCTGCCACAGCTCCTCTGATCTCAGCGAGGTCATGTCAGCCGTGTGCCTGCAAACCGTTTAACACAGGGATTGCTAGCACAGAGCATTAGTACTTGTCCCAGCACAACCTAGGTCACATCTGTGAGCTCTCCTTGGCCTTAAGTCTCTGCTGAAGAAGAGATGCACAGGGGTCACACTAAGTGCATTAGCCACCTGGGGGCAATCGTAGAGCCCCTGCCCTGCTCTAATGGGGAAGGGGAAGAAAAGGAAGAGGTCCCTGGGAGGACTGAAACTGGCTACCAAGTTCCAACATCAACCTTGGGACTGCAGGGACCAATCTGACCTCTGCTGCAGCCCTGAACACTGCCCTACCTTGCAGACAGGCCTCCAAAAGCCAAACTTTAAACAAGAAACCCTAGCAAGTCCTCATTTCCCAAACCCGGAGTGCCTGTGCAAGTCTCAGCAAAGCAGTAGGATGGGGAGAGCCAGCTGAATGTCACTTTTTCCTTCTTTCTTGGCAGACCTGGAGATCTGCTCTGCAGGGGAGGTTCATTGCCTCAAGCAGACATGAAGGGATCCCGGTGCACAAGAGAAAGCAATCCCAGGCCACAGCAGATGCTAAGGGCATCTCCTCTTAATTTAAGAAGAAAGGCTAATGCTGAGAGAGTTTAAAGAAACTTGTGGTTTAAAGTGTCTGTTGTCTACTAGCTACAGCTGCTCTGTCCTAAAGATCAATCAGCTGAAATGTTCCTCCCCTCCTTGACAAAAGGAAATACAAACAAAAGGGACCATTTGGTCTTCAGCTCATCATCCCTGCCTCCCTGCCCCGAATCCCCTTTTCTAGAGATAACCATCTTTATCGCTTCCCTCTATTCCAAGCTATATTAAAAATACACACACACAACATCTGGTGCCTTTTCTGAGCACTTCCACTTCAGAAAGATGCTTTTTGAGAAACCACAACACTGGCTTTATTCCCAGCTATCACTCTTTTATCCCCTTTTTACTTTCAATAGCCCTGTCATATATACAGGATTTTTTGATCTTTAGATGCAAGGAGAACTGCATGCTAACAGGGAGCAGCAAGAAACAAGGGTGAGGAAAAAAATAAATACTCCTGGAAAGAAAGAGAGGCATGATGAACTCCAGTGTACCTTAGAGATTTAAAAATGAACTGTGGTTGAACCCAAATATTTGATTTTTCCAGAAACTGTGTGGTGTATCAAAGAGTACTCCTCAAAGCCACATTCATTTAGGATGGGAGCCCATTTCTGTGATCGCAGCTCACTCGGAAAGGCTCTCCCACACAGCTCAGAAACCTCTAGTTTGGACATAGACAAGGCCTGGTGGATGCTTCTAACCCACCTTCCTCAACAGCTACCACCATCACCCCTGCTCTCCAGAGCTCTCTGCTAGTTTTCCCCCACCACTGTCATGTCCCTTCCTCAGCTATTTTAGTGATAAGGATCCTGATGAGGGGAGCATCAGAAATGCAATTGTGTAACCCCAGTCCTGTTCCCTTTAATATCTGTGCACATGCAGCTCACCTCTATTGAGCTCCCCATGGAGATACAGGGTATTATTCAGTAACTCCTACTTACCTATTTGATGAAAACATAAATGAGATCATTTCAGATGCTATTTGAATCCAAAGAGGCACATGTTTACACTTAAACTTCTCTTTTGAGGACTATCTCCTGCTGTCTAAGGACAGAAAGGATAGGATGCGACCTATAAATGTATGGGAAATGAGTCAATATGACCAGCATTGTGAATACAAAGCACATCTTGCAGCCGATGAGACTATTTCAAGATACTATTTGAGGCCAGGTTTTGCTGTGGTATGCATTCAGAGTTAGTAGCTTATTTTGGAGATCATTCCACTGACATAAAACACGCAAACTAAGGACCGAACAACAGATTGCATCTTCAAATCTAAAATATATCTACATATTTAAACATATATATCTTAAATGCATCTCTTTTTCATTTCAACGAGTCTGGTGGAGAAAAGACAGCAGAGTAAAAGCCCTGAAATCCTTTACTAGAGTTTGCAACAAGCTCATCTTAAGCACCAGCAATTCAAACTTCATCAACTCAAAATGTCAGTGTGATTGCAACTGTTCCAGGGCAGTCACCCACTGCATCAGGTTGGTGGACCAGAGATGTTACAGCATTGTACCGTTCCCAACTCCCACTCATCCTTGCCATTAAAGGAAGGCTACTGCTATTTCTGTTAGAACTGCATTTAGAAATCTGAAATTGCTGGTTGTCTTGTGCTAGCAACTGCACAAGCATTATTAGTTTGGTTGTTATCTGCTACCTGGAAGCTGGTGGGACTGTTACCCGCTGACCAGGGGACAGGGATAAACCAATGCCAAAGTTCATTGCAGCACCAGGCACCAGCCACATCCAAAAGCTTCAACCTGCTTTTCACCACATACATGCAGCAATCCATTTGCTGGGTTTTTCATTAAACTCTTAATTAGCTCATTCTTCTAATACTGTTTATTGAAAGGAAGACAGTCATTTACTTACAAAAAACTTTTAGTGATTTAATATTTAAAAGTTCTGGTATTTTTGTTGCACAGGTTGATGGGAAAACCATTAACAATTCTGCATACACCTTATTAGAAAGGCTGCCCGCATCCCAGCTCAGACAGAGCATAGCCTGATAAAAAGGCTTAATACATAAATGCTTGTTTGTGTTTGGAAAGTTCCTGGAGCTTAGCCAAACATTCAGTGTGCTGAGGAAATACAGAGAGACAAGGGCCTGCTTTTAAAGCAATGCTTGTCTGCAGCTCTGTATTATCCTGAGTGACATTTTGTCCAAGTACGGTAATAACACACATCCTTGCCTGCTGCTGAAAGCAAAAGCCAGATTTTAATACCTGATGGAAACATTCTTACTTTTGGGAGCATCCAGACTCGAGAAAAAAAAACATTCTGCTTATAAAAATGCTGATTTCTTCACATATAAACGAGCCTATTTCTAACAACAAAAGCTCCTCAGACAGTGGGTGTATTCTCCAAGCTGCTGCCATGACAGTCTTTTAGTAACACCCATAACTTAGAGAGATGTTTTGCCAGAGATTGCAAGAAGGCAGAGTCTTTATGGCTCCAACTGGCAAACAGGCAGCCCGGGAGCACAGAGCAGGGCAATCACTTTTACCCAAACTCACCCAGCAGGTCAGGACCAGGAAGACCCAAAGCACAGGGTTACAGCTGCAAGGCGACCGCTCTCCTCCTGATCCAGGGAGAAAACCACAACCACATGGTTTCCATGTGTCTGGCTTTTATTGAAGTCAATGAGATACAAGCACAGAAGGAAGGCTTGACTGACCTAAGTTGACATGCACATCTAAATGACGTACCAGGCAATCTCACTGAAATATGGCATCTATTTTTTATCCTGCATCCTTCGCCCCTCTGGTCAAAGGATGCTAGGGTTTAGGGATGGGTCACAGGATGAGCCAGTAACAGACAAGCCTCAGGAGAAACCCAGAGCTGGAATTAGTTATCAATCAGAGACCTGCCATCAATAAACTCCCAAAAAGTAATTATTTTCTCCCTAGGGTGGTGGGCAGGTGTTTCTGGCAAGTGACAGTAAACTCATTGCTTCCCATTGTAAAAGAATTACATTAAAAAACATGCTTATGTCTGCCTGAACAGTTGTACGTGTGAAACGTGAGACTATGGTAAATGTTTCCTATTACCTCTTTCAATATCACAGATAACAGTGCTATATTTGTTGCTAGAGTGCTCCCTTTGATGTCCAGAGCACTGCTTGATGAATCTGACCCTGAGGAGCAGCTCCAAGCTGGCCTCTCCCATTTAACGGGACTGAATTTGCTTCAGGGATCTCTCTAGAGTATGGTAGGGGAGTGATGGAGGGGGGAGTAACAGGTCTGTAAAATCAGGAGTGGAACAATAGTGAGAGGGCAACTACTCCCAACTTAATAAATGGGGGTGAGGGGTGGAATCTGATGAAGTGATCAGGCAGCATGTCTTACACAAATTAAATAAAGTGCTTTTTTACACAGTTGATTTATGGAATTCCTTGACAAGTTATTGCACAAGACAAAGTTTTTTAAAAGGATTTAATAAGGGACTAGACAAAGTCACTAAGACTTAGTACCTAAGGGCATGACTTGAAAGCCTCTAAACCAGCAATTGCCAAAAACTGGAAAGGTTTGTCTGAGACAGGCTCAATGTCTACTTATTTCTCATATCTTTTTCTATGCATCTGCCACTAGACAGGCTTTGGCTGACCAGGTGATGACTACTTCCATGTCGTCCTTAGCAGGGAGCAGTGGCAGAGGACAGTGCAGAGAAACCACTGCAACGGAAGACTGCAGGAGCTGGCCCTTCACACACAGCATTGGCTTCCAGACAGCAGGACCATTGACCCATTTTCTCCTAGATCACCGTTGAGGAGCTTTCTTTGCTTTTCAAGAAGGGATTTAATTCTACCTGCCCATAGAGTCACTTTCCCACATGTACTTGCCCAAAGGCCAGTTCCATCGTGGGTCATAACATGGCTCATAAGAAGACAAGTCAGAGCTGTCCTCCAGTGGTTTTCATATCACTGCTTAGAGTATCCTTGTTAGGTGAAAGAAGGTATGTTAAGGTCTTTTTCTCTTCTCATTAAAGCCTCTGTCACAGGAATTACTTGTCACCACAGGTTTAATCTTCTGCAGAGTCCAGCTTTCACGTGTTTGCATTCATGAGATGAGGGACAGAGCACGAGGAGAAAATTGGACCAAATTAACCTGCTCCCATGACAATCCACAATAATAACAAAAGTGGAAAATGGCAGAGAATTAAACTGTTCTTGACAAAAACTGTAATGACCTCCAAGAATGCCTCTAAAGTAACTGTCCAAGTAATAGTTTCCAAGTGTAATTTCAAGGATATGCTATGCAAACTCCTCTTGCAGAATTTCAAGCCACAGTTTACAAGCCCGAAAAAGAGAATGAATGAAAGGAAGAGATAATCAATACCATAACTAGCAACATGGTAATTTGAAACAGGGTGGATTTGGTTAAATAAGGACAGGCAGATTGGATCAGGGAAAACTCTAAATAAAGAGAAGAATTTAAATCTGATTTGGTTTTAGCACTGGGAAAGAAAACACTTTAAAAGAAGTTGTATAACAGGGTGCCCTGGTCCATTTCAAACTCAAAATAATAATAGAGTGGAAAAAAAAATACCCAGACAAAAAAAACTACAAGCAAAGCAAACTGATTTTAGATAGGATAGCCTTAATTAGTCAATCCCTAAATAGAGAGATAGCATCAATCAAAGTCAGGGTAGAATTAGAACAAAAGGCCATCCAAGGCTGGGCCAATCCTCTGAGTAAAAAAAGATGTCCAGAATAAAAGTATTTCCACTGACTGAAGAACAGAGGATGTATGCTGCATTTTCCCTTTTACAGCTGGCCAAGGTGGCCAGGGCTATGTTTTCTAGGGATTAATAAAGGAGAGAGAAAGAAAACCTTGTTATTGTCCTTGTAACAATTGCTGTGGCACTATCTAAATGCTCCTGTTCAGAATCAATATTTCTGAAAATGGTGTCAGTTGCCATCATGTCAAAGAAGAAATTCAAGAGGTTATCCCTGAATCATAAGAAGAGACTGAAATGTCATCTTCAGGATAATGCTGTGTTCTGACACACAAGCCACAGGCCACGTTTGGGTAACATAAAAGCATCCTGGCCATATCAATGTACAACTGGTCACAGTTCAGGGACAGTAGAAATATAAGTTATTCCTTCAGATAAAACCAAGTAGTGATGCAGCATTGTCATAATATACCTCCTTAATCTAGTCAAACTCTACAAGAAGAAAGTAAGTAATCCTTCAAGGATTTCCGGTAAGTATAAACAATAATATATTACCTGAGGGCTTAATACTGCTATACTGACAAAAACCTCTGAAATGTAGTGTGACTGAGAGTCCCAAATTCCAGTTCAGCACAGTGAGCACTTCATGTGGGATTCATCTGTCCAAGTTCAAATATCTGCAACATGAATATTTACATCTGAAAATTCATTTAGACTCCGTACATGAAGAGCTAGGTACTTCTGGAGGGAAGTCTCTTTCATTCCATTACCGATGGATAGACCAAAGCAGCACTGCAGACGACTAATGCTAAAGATAAATCCCATTTTTCCAGTCTTAAAGACCTGGAAGCTAGCTCTGTGGCCAAGATATAGAGTTTTCTTCAAAATTTGTACAAAACAAAGAACTAAGAAAGCCTCGGTACCAATTAAAAAAATAAAAAAATACAGCGTTGAGTTAGTCACCAAGTCACTCTTGTCACACAGAGTGAACCAAATCCTTCTTAAGACAACGTCCTCCAACGTCATGAGAAGTGAGCCCAAGGGCATTGCATAGAAGAATTTTGGCCAAACTTCTGTTTCTTTCTTTAGATACATCTCAGTCCCCCACATGGACAATTAATCTCTGTTTTAGGAGTCAGTCTATAGAGCACAGTTGCAGTCAAAGCTATCTTTGCCAAATGAAAGCAGTGAGTACATGACTTTGTGCTAAATCCCTGGTTTCAAAATGTTCCTTTGATAAAAGTTGGCCTTGACACAAAAAAACTACTTGGTATGAAGACACACAAGGAAGCGAAGGTCTGAAAGGCACTTGGATCTTGGTGTTAACATCCCAAGACAAACCCTTGAACCGAAACCAGGTCAGACCACACCATAAAATAAAGGGGAGGGCACAAAATGCAGTTAAGACTTAGAAATTGTTTAACACGTCAGTGGTTAGGTTCAGTATCTCTTTCTATACTCCTCCCAATTTGTTGAAGCCGATTTTGGTAAGAGTGCAAGGGAGAAAAGCCCTGCAATTTAAATAGACCTTTCTGACTGTCAGTTAGATTGATTACAGTTTTCTGCAAACAATACATTTTTAAATAGTTCTTTATAGAGTTTATTTTACTCCCAACATTTTCCCTATTATAAAAACCTCATAACAAATGCAATCACATTTCTATTCACTGCCTCTCCAAAGTTTTCCTCCCTCCCTTTTCTCTGGCCACCTGTTAGCTCTTTCTTCTCTAAATTTAACTCCCTTAGCTTTGTTTGGTAACCTTTTCCTCATGCCCTCATTATCCGAATTCTGCTCCTGCTGTGGTAAAGCTGGTGGGGGGCTGGATCCGGGTTCTTATTTTGGAAATGGGCGGAGGAGGAGGTAATGAATCAGTCCATCGGTAGGGGTTTATTTATGGATGTTTTTTCCTTAAAAAAATAATATCAAGGTCTCTACCATCTTTTACAAAAAGTTCAGAGCATAAAGATAACATTGGAACATATTAGAATATCTGCAACTATGTCTCATTTCTGGTTATCTATTACATCGCCTGAGCAGTAAAAACACACTGGATAGTCCTTTACAGCTGTGAAAGGTAAATATAAGCACAGTGCAATTGTAGCTTATATGTCCAGTACTTGCTCGGTGTTAACACAAGTGACCTTGGAGAAACTGTGGACAGCAGAGGCAGAGTCTCACGGTTGCCGGAGGCTGCTGCATATAGCAGGGAACGCTGTCCCCTCCTCAGCCAGCCGCTGCTGCTTGCCCCCATCTCTAACTCAGTGCACATGGCACATTCAGCAGCAATCCCCCTTCTAACTGTCATGACAGGGCATTTAGGAAACTGCCTCTTTGAGGATGCAGATAACTGCCTTCTTCCTCTTTCATCCTACTGACCACAAAGGTTCCTCACCGATCCTTGGTCAAGGTAGACCTGAATGCTGACCTAAGAGTCTTCTCCACAAATTGGTGATGATATCCAGCCACCCCTCAAGCAGGCACATGCATAGAAATATATTGTTCAGAGAAAAAAGAAAAAAAAGAAAGGGAAGACTTGCAGAATGAAAAGGCAGGGAAGAGAGGACAAGGCAAGTCTAACTGGAGACCTTTGTCATCAGTTACCTCCCAAAAAGGATAGCAAATAGAGTAAATCTACATCACTGAGCAAAGGAGATACTGCTCTAAATATTACAATTTGTCTTGCATTTCACTTGCAGCACTTTTGCCCACATTTTGCTGCATAGACTGCAGCGCTCTGTTGCAGTATCCCATTGACACATTCCACACGCAAAAACCCCGCAACTCTTTGGAGATGGAGGGAAGATCCAGGCGTAGCATGGTTCAGTCATCCTGATCATCAGGGATGCAGGAGAAAACCATAGGTAGCACAATCCCAACAGAAGGGATAATTGTAAGCTTTCCCCATGTCACGTTCTGTGTATCCTGTTCTGCCAGTCCTGCCCAGCACACTCTTCTACAAATTCCTTGACTGACCCAATGAATCTAACCTTGAGCTACCACAATTTAAAGACTCTGTGGAAACAGGCTGATGCACATAAAAACCACACAGTTAATGCACAGTGAGGTTACTAAATGAATTAATTTGGATGCAAGTAGGAAAATACAAGCTATATTTCACCTACAGAGAGAGTCTGGAAAACCCTGCTCCCACAAAGCACATACTGATTTTGAAAATATAGCAAGCTTGTGTTGGGACACAGAGGGGAGATATTTTTAAAATGCCAAAGTCACTGGCATGGCACCAGGCATTGGTTTAATTTCATTCTCATATTTGTTCAGAGCCAAAATGAGTCATCTTCCCCATGAAATACAAATCTGTACACAACGCTAGCTGTTAATTACCTTTCCTGTCTCCAATAAAGAGCGAAGTGACAGTTTCAACCTCTCCCTGGGCGAGCATTGTGTTCTCTCGCTGTCTCCGTCCCTCGCCAACAAATCTGCCGCTACAACTCAAGTGGCACTTGAGATCTTCAGTCTAGCATTTCAACAACAGTATAATAACCAATAATTTGACAACAAGAAGCCATCTTTAGAAAACTCAACCCACTTGTAACCTAAGTAGAAACAAAGAGGTATTTCTTCACCAGGCCTGCCCACAGAGCAGCTCATTTGCCAGCATTGATCGCTCCAAGGCTGCGAGCGGTCATCTCCCAAACACTGCTGTTTTAGCACATTAGCTCCGTTGAATCATGGGGTGTTACTCCTCACTTATTTACACGGCTATGCTATTGCGCACATAACGTTTTGAGAATAACAGTACTCAAAGGAGATGCTATCTGGCTACAGAGTGATTGCTCTGGGCATCCCAAGCCTGCATACTACTCTCCAGCTCTGAGCAGGTCACCTCTACAGCTACACTGTCACCTCAGTGACCAGGATACGTTCCTTCTGTCACTCGTATCTCCCAACTCTGTTGACATCAGGTAGTCCACCAAAATTTCACAAATTGCTCAGATGCCTTTTTACCTTTGCACAGTGCATTAACTGGAAGGAATGCAAGTGTTATAGCAGTTACAATCCAATAAACAGTTAAAAAACCTTGAAGCTTCTATATTCCAAAAATTACAGCGGCTTCAGACAGGGTAAGCAAAAACTTAGTTTTGTTTGTTCTCTGGACAGTCAGTTATACGGGAGACTCTGATTGTGTTCTCTAGACTTCTTGTGTAACCATGAAGGGCAGAAAAATAAATTTCAATACAAAAGAACGCATTTTTGAAACATCTATAAAGTGAAATAACATGAGATTTAGAATATAATCGTAAGAAAAAAAATTAAAAAAAATATCAGGTAAGACTGAAGTTGCTACTCATTTACATTTGCAGCAGAAATTCACTCCTATGCAAAGATGAATCAAGATCCGTACAAGACTTAGCACAGTAAGCTCTTGGGATTCAAACAGATTAACGTACTCATGCTGAGCCTTCCCAGAAGGACAAACCTCACCTTTGCGTGCATCGCAGCAGTTAAAGAAACAAAAGTTTGCAGGAATTGAAGACATTGGAACTTGAAAGCTTTCAAAAGGCAGCAGGGAGAAAAAGTAATATTCACTTCCATTTCTGTTCATAAATACAATGTTTTACCCAGCCAGAACAACCTCTACCCAAAACCTCAGAGCAACTTGGTAACCCTAATCAGGTCTCACCGGACACCTCTACATTAGATAACACAGCTAATGCATCTTTAACACTTTGTGTCGCTACAGGAGGAGATTGGTGTGTTCACAGAAAGGTATTGGAACATTTGCTTGTACCATGCCACAGGTCATTCCTCCTAGCTCAGGCCGAAGGCCACTCTATAACAACCTAATTTATTTTTTTTTCCTTAAACCAGCTGCACCTGATTTATTTACTTATTCATCCAAATAAGTAAATATAAATATCAGAGTTGTTATCTTTATAGTATCTTTCCCACTGAAGAACCAGGGACTCATTATATCAGGGTGTCCACTACTATGATAAGCCCTTTTTGTGGTGAATTTTTTACTTTGCTGTAGTATGTTGTGTATTGAGTAGAACAGCTCCAGCTGAAACCAGTTCATTCCTCATCTATTCTGTGGCTTATGGGGGAAAGCTCTGAAATTATTAAAAATAATTACGTAAGAGGAGTAGCATTATTTCTCAGAGGCAGGGAAATTCCAGTTACCACCTATGTCTTATCTGAGAAACTAAAGAGTACAAGAAAATAATAAAGGAAATCCTTGATCATTAGAGTAATTTCATGAAGGTATCTAAAGAACTACGCAGAAAACTGAGTTTCAGCCTTGCAAAGTTAATCATAGAAAATTCATCTACGTGAAACATGCTGCCCAGTTTACTGCTGCCATTTTTTTCCCCATGAAATAGGTTAAAGCTAGTTATTCATTTCATTGAACTTTTCATAGGGTTGTTCATCACATTTTACCATTGTGGCGAGTGACTAATGACCTTGAAAAATATAAAAAGTAGCCATATGAGCATTAGCAGAATAATATATACTCCAGATTAAGGAGGGAATGTTCAGCTTTTGCTCAGTGAGGTATGCAGCTTGCTCGACAAAGAATGATTTATAGGGAAAGCAATAAGAAAACTCATGATATTTTTGAGATAGAGAGTACGCATAAGCAAAACTGCGGCTCAATGCAAGAAGAATCCTAGCCAGCCACCATGGAAATAGTAATATGCTTTTGTGCTTGAGCTCACCTAGCCTGTAACTATCTTATTTAATTCCGAATTCAGGGCCATCATGAATAACAGGCTCTGGTGCATTTTCTTCCCACAGACTGGGGAAGAAGTGGGAAGAGAATCACAGCTAAACAGGGTAAGACCAGGACCTGCTATTTTCCTTCCAAACAAAAGAGGAACTATTCCATAGTGAGTAGCTGAAGGTTCAAGATGCACGGCTACAAACTCCCAGTGGTGTGGCCTCTTCATGGACACCTGGCTTGTAACTCTCACTGTTTACGATTTTTTCCCCTGAAACACAAGTAATCTCTCAACCTCTTTAAAAACCTTAATGTTGCTAATACTAATGTCTAATTCTAGGTATTGATATTCAGATAAATAACAATGTTCCCTTCCTGAAAACTTTGGGGGGGGGTGGGGGGGGGGGGTGTAGTAGTGATGAGCTCCAAGGGATATATGAGAGCTGTGTGCAAGGGGCACAAACCAAACCACACACACCACACACAACCAAAAAAAAAAACCACACCACACACCAAAAACAAACCACCACACAAAAAAGAAATGGTAGAATGGCCCTATTTTCATTCTGTCAAGCCTCATCTCTGTTATGCTTTAATGCCATTTAAGCATTGCCCAATCTGATTCCTTACACAGCCCCAGCAGATGACAATGGGTTACAAAACCTGAAGATACCACACGCAGTTGAAAGCGTCCAAGCAGACCTGCCCCAGATAGACCCTGGACAGGAGAACTTAATGAGTGGAAGCTGAGTGGCATGGGGGAACCAAACAGAAACAGGAAAAACAAAGGATCTTTAAGGATGCCTCTTTTCATCCTGTTTCTATTCAGAGAGCTCGTAACTTCAACATAGGAGCAAGAACTATTTTTTCCTTTAATTTTACAAGATTTCATAGGTAGATTAAAGTTTCTCTGTAGTTATTCCCTCTGCATTTGATCTATTTCTTTTAATACCAATAGACTTAAGAAAGGATGAATGTCATCTATTTTAATAGGCTTAGGTTTTCCCACTTTCACTTTTCACAAAGGCAATCAGCTAAAAGATAAAAGATAATACTACTATTCTGACCTGGTAGAATTTTACATCTACTTAGCAATCCTAGAAGTTATTTCAATTGCAAGCTAGCCAAGGGCCAGACTCTTGCTTTTTGGTTGCAACCAAAAAACTGTCAAATGCAAAAGGATTTTTTACAGGTAAAAGTGTTTTTACCGATGTGTGTGTAACTGTTGCACCCTGAAATGCCTTTAGAAATATAAGATACCATGCCGAGAGGTTGGGCACATATAGGTTACTGAGCTAGAAAATTATTTTGGACCTAAAGTGTCTGTACTTCAATTTTATGGGTAATTAAACCTAACATGTTGCCATTCAGAAAGCAATTAAAGTCCAATATCTAGAATGCGGTGTCCCCTTCCAGTGACTGATGGGGAGGAAGCGACAGGATTCACTGTGCTGACTGATCATTTCTGGGAACCTCCCTTGCAACCTTAGGTCCTCTCAAAGCAGAAATCGGGCAAAACGTGGAGATGGAGCAAGAGGATGTCCCTTGGGCTACACCTTGCACATGTTATCTACTGCACATCCAGGGTAGGTGCATTAGCTGAATTGGGGAGAGCCTGGGAAGGAGATTTCCCTAGCAATTAGACAGCTTTTCCTGGATATTGTACTGAGAGAGAAATGGGCAAAGATAAGAGAGATTAGGGCTGCAGCAATGATTTCTGCTCTTTGTGAACTTCACGACAAACACACGGTGCACCCTGGAGGTCTTTTCACTTTCTCTGTTGGCAGAAGACACCAATTCAATCTGGCTGAAGGCATCAAATCCATCAATAGAGGTAACACAGACATTGCAAAATCACCTTGGCTGACAATCGTGCTTAGCATGAGGCTCTTAATTCTTAAAGACCAGAAACTACCCAACCGTAAGCAATATACCATTCCTGACACGATGGGGAGCAGCTCCCAGGTCATGCCTACACCCCTAGACAGACGTGAACCAAAACAGGTGCAGTCCATGACTGGTTGCCTCTGAAGTCCTCACACATCCTCCACAGCCCGTCTGCAATGATGCGGCAGGAGCTGTGGTGTCCACTCTGAGCAGAGGTGTTGCTCTGAGCTCCCTCAGCCCCATACGTTGCACATGAGCCACAGACCCTGGCCATACAAAGGCTTCTGCTTGGTTCAGGCAATCAAGAGAGGTGGCATGAAGTAACCCAATAGCTCGAAACACAAAGGACAGCTGCCACCAAGGTCAGTGAAAGTCACGATCTTCGGGGCCGGGAAGCAAGCTTATGTCAGAGTACCCATTATTATTACCACAATAGTTGTTTTAAATTCTATTATTAAATATTATTAAGTTTAATAACACCAGTGCACTGGGACGTAATTGTGATCAAATGGTTCACCCAAGGCTAGAAAGAAAGTTGGTTGCAAAGTCACAAAACCAATCTAATCTCTTGCTATGCAGTCCTATACTTTGGGAGGAACATAATTGTTACTAAAGCTTACCAGTGGGTAGTCACCATGAATAAAAACTTAGTAATTGAAAGTGTATATGATGCCTATTTTTTCGGCATAACTATGGGACAGGGAAGGAGATCGCTCAGGAAAAAGCAAAATAAACTTACCAAACAATACCTCCACAAATATTGTATCAAATCACATCTCAGAGATGCTATTAGAATCATACTGACCTAGCCAAAGCATTTGTCTATTTGACAGGAAAAGTTAGCACCATGCAGAGATTTCTTAAAACATTTTTCTCTTCCTCTGTTATTTTTTATGGTATTATTTGAATGCATCGGTTTGCTGCTTTTTTCATGACTGGGCAGCTTAGTGATAAGCCAGAGTATTACAAATGTTTTCTCCATCTTTGAGAGCAATTGTAATATCATTAGATTTCCATAGTTTGCTTTGACAGCGATACGTTCAACGGACAAGTTGGTCTCCCCATTGTAGAGATGGGACCAGCTTTGAGTAAGCAAGATAGAAGAGGAACATTAGCAGAAACCTATTATCTCTGTTCAATTTTCCCAGAGTAACCAAGGCTTCTTCAGCGACAGAGAATAAATGGACACATTTATTGTCTGATAAAAATTAGTAAGTTGGTCTAACACCCACCCATACCAGGATGTTTTCTTGCCGATTACAGTGCAATAAGGTGGCTTCAGGTGACGAGCAGCAAACAGTGGTGACAGCCTCAGCAACCACCGCTCCCACCACCCGAGGACCTGGCTTGGAGAGCATGGGGCTAAAGCTAAAACCCCCAACTCTGCTACTGAAGGTATTCATCTCATTGCTGTACAACTTACATTTCCGCAAACGAAACACAACATCCCAGTCCTGTTCCCCTGCTTACCTACACACTCGCCGCCTCCTTTTCAGCTGGCAGTTACCACATTACCACTGCCCAACCTGCTTTTGGGCCAACAGTTGCTGCACCATCGTGGCAGCACATTCAAAGTAACATCATGCCTTCCTGGGCGCTTCTGGAAGATCAACTTTCTCAAGGTCCCAGGCTTGCAGTCTGTTGTATTGCCTGGTTAGTTTTACACCCCGGCGCATCCACAAGAATATTGACAACATCTGAGGTCTGCTAATGGGTTATATTTCTGCATCAGATCATCCCAAGCTGCTGCACAGGCTAGCAGTGATGTGTAACACATCAAGAATTTCCCAGTTTGTTGACTGTCACAGGTTTGCTTTCAGCTTCCTGGAAAATCCATCCCAGGAGTCGAAAGCCAGATTTTCACTCTCTACTTCAATGCCTCCATTCAGCATGTGCTGGCTAATGATGGTGTGTAATAATCAACATCAGATCTTGGTTTACAGCTGATGATGCCTTACTGCCAGATAGGAAGGGGAAGGTGAGCTGCACAGTTTATGCTAGCTGAGGAAGGCACTCTCTGTGCATATACAACCCCTAACAGCCTCCCATACTTGTCCTGCTGATGTTGTTACCACTCTCCTAACTCTTTGCTGTCAACATATTTCTGTATTCTGGAATTAAAAAAATCAACAGTCCCAGTGCCCCCATTGTTCAATTATATGCAAACAGGCAGTGTTTTGGTGGTTTCCAAAAATTGCAGCTTCCCAGCATAGAAGCTGCAATGAGGGTGATGGAGACAGGTTATCCCAGAAAGCTTTATGCTTACAAAACCTGGGGCCCACATGAGTTTGGATCAGGACCAAGTTGGAGCCTGTGACAGGAGAACATTGTTTCACACAGTACAGGTCTGCAGTGCTCGTACTCCGAGAGCGTGCCAGAGTTCAGCGGCTGCTTTCTGCTTGTCTCCTGCCAACCTCATTTGATCTGCTAATACTAAATGTTAAGAATGAGGGAGAAATGCTTTTTGGTATAAGCAGGAAACACATCAAAATAAAGCATCCTCCCAGCTGCACAAGATAGCAAAGGAAACAGCTTAAGATTTCATCCCACTCCTATTATCCCATTTCATACTCACACCTGATACCAAGAGACATCTATCCAAATTCTCAGACTTCTTTCCATTATGCAGAGGGACAGAAGATGTCGCATGCTGACACCTTGAAGCTCTTTGAGGTTGCAAGGACAGAAGCTGAATGGCAATTAACTGTTTCTTGCACGAAATGAGCCAAGTGCCTACATCCCTTTGCCTCATAACTGCCAAATAACTCCCACTTGACCTAAGAAAGGTAGCAGGGACACATTGGATACCAAGTTATGAACAACAGAAAAAAAAACCCTTTCAAGCTTGAACTCCTCAAGATAGATTATCACTTACTACCTACATAATCCATCTGATCAAGTTTGATTCTGCACACGGTTATTTTTACTGGCAGTACTCTAGAGGTGGTACAAGCATCCAGCAGAGAAGCCATCTGAAAAGAGTTCCCAACACCAAGGAGAGACGGGCAGAGCCTGTGACTCCTTTGCACAATTCAAATGAGATCTGCCCAGACACAGTGCAGGCCAAGGGGTAGGTTTAAGCTCTGAAACAGGCAGGTTCCTGCAACCCCTTCCTGTAGATTCAACCAGTAATAGTCCCCTTCAGGTCAGTAACCAGCACTTATTTCCCTGCAGCGTCAGTCAGGGCAAACAGCAGATACCGAATTCAGCCAAGCTGGTGCGAGGGCATTGTGCAGCGCTCGTGCATTGATGATCAATCATTCATAAGCTGGCTTTGTGCTGAGAAGGTCTCGGGGGCTCTTCTATCTCTTGCCAGGCCCACGATGCACTGTGACTGTCACATCGGGTCCTGACAGCACCAGCCGGGTGACATGTCCTATTGTAGCTGTCACATCTGCTTTGAGGACCTGCCACTTGTGACACAGCTTGATCTGAGACAGATCGAGGGAGGCGTTTGCTTCTGGAAATCACAGACTTCATGCCTCAGTGGGGAAAGAGCCCAAGAAAAAGGAGAAAAGCAGCCAGGGTGGCACAGATTGGTTTTATTTCACACCTTCGCTCATTAAAAGCGGATCCAGTCACCACTAAGACTGACCAGGTCGAGAAGCAGTTGGGTCTGCAAACCACACAGAGGTCAGACTCTCTGCCTAGGTGAAACACCACCGCAAGGTCTTCTCTGCAGGGTGCAGCTTTGCGCAGAGGTAACACCAGCCCAAGGTTGATGCTTTACTCCAGGTATTTTTCCTCTCTTACTGAGGACACTCGGTCTCACTTGAAGAGCAGGACCATGCTTGAAGTCACCCTTCTGCTATTACAAGTTAAATTGTCAATATTCAGCATGTTAGAGGGCAGATCTTTTTTCTTCTTCTTTAAAAAACAACAACCGCACACACCACTTTGAAGTCCCTGTACAGGATTGCAGCTTCTGACAAGCTTTGTGGAGCAGATGATGTGATGCAACTGGAGAAGGTGAGGGGACACAGAGGCTTCTCACATTGTTTGCTCTCATACAACAAGGGGCAATCATAGCAATTCAGTAGCTTAAATAAAATGAATTTCACACCTCAGGACAGCACGGAGTGAATGGCTGCTCCAACCTCCCTCATGCCAGTGCAGTGAACCTGGGACAAAGATGCACTGCTGAGACAAGGAGTTTGTTTGTGGTTTGTTTTTTTTTTTTTAGCTTCTGCTAAAAAATTAGCAGAAATAACCTGGGAATGCCAAAGAATAAGGCCAACACTTTTTGCATTTCTTTTCCCAGAAGGAAAATAAAAATAAAAAAACCCAAAAGCCAACCAAAACAACCCAGCTGAAATACATCTCAATATTTCCTCTCTTACTATGGCTTCTTCTCCAAACTGGATTCAGCACGTGCTGTTAAACCCATTTCAGAGCAGCTAAGTGCAATACAAACCATTAATCCAAAGGCAAGAAAAGCCATAGCCCATTCCAATGGGCTATCAGGTGCTCCCGTGCTGAACACTTCCACAGCAATTGAAGTGTTACATTACTGAACATCACTTCTCCTACAAGAGTTATGCCATGTCATGTTTCTTTAAAATACCAGAGAAAGCCGTACCAGAGAAGGCAGACTATAGCCATGGAGAGCAATACAGTCAAACAGATGCCAGGGGAGAAACAAAGCAAGCAACAAGCCACCTGTCTCATCACTTCTTCTTGATTAGATTTCTTTATGTCATTTGTGGATGTGGTTCTCCAGTCCACACCACCGCCACCTGTTGTTTTTTACTGAAGCGAAGAATTCAGAGGAAATGTTAAATCCATTTTAAAAAAAGCATAGCAAGAACAGAATTGCTCCCAGTTCAGATGGTATATACAGAGAACAACCCCTGCTCTGTATCTGCCTGTTGACCAGGGGGAGCCTGGTGTACCTTGTTGACTCAGCAGCTAGGATCCTTTCACACTGCGGAATACCCCAAGCCTTTGCTGCAGCTAGAAGAGTCTTATTTGTAGCCCCAGGATACAAGATTACTCATTTTTAGGGGTCAGTATGGCAGACCCAGCACACGAGAACCATCAGAGGGTCCGCGTGCAGGTGGGGCACATCCTCATGCACTGGTTAAAGTGGATTTGAACACAGTAGGACTCTCCTGCAACAAAAGAGCATATGCAAGCCCTGACTTGTTAATGGGGCTAAAGTGACTAAAACAGGGCTCTGCAGACAGAGCTCCATGGAAGAGCCACTCTCCAAAGGGCTTGTTGTCTCACAGCTTTCTTCCATCAGCAGAAATCCCTGCTAGCAAATCTTCCATCTGAGAAAGACTTCTGAAAGATAGAAATGGGTCATCTTCTCTTCCAAACACTCATGCCTTTCCTGCCCTGGGTAACCACTTAAAAGCATTAGGTGACAAATGTTTGGCTGCCAAGCACTGCAGAAGGCCCATGGGACTTGTCTTCTGACACCTCTGCTGGTAAATGAACGAGTGACACAACAACATGACAAGGGATTTTAAAAAATTAAGTCTTCCCAGACACTCCCTGGGGGTGCTTCTGCTATGATATGCAGGCTGGCAGTGCTGCTGCTCGTGAGATGCCACGTTCCCACATTTCCTTGTTTTACAAGAAATGAATTTCTCTGGTTAGTGAATTGTTAATGTGACAAAAGGAAGAGACACTGTAGTAGTGCTGGAATGCTTTTCTTGGTCACCACAATGCAGAAGGATGCCTATGGAAGAGCATTCACATTGTTCCTGGACACGCCTTTGGGTGACCAACCACTCAGATCGAGGGGGAAGGAAAAAAAAAAAAAATCACTTTCAGAAGGAATAGACAGAGTGTGAAGGTTTTGGCTGTGGACTTTTCATGCTGGGAAGTGCTAGGAGGGACTCAGATCAAGGGGGAAGGAAAAAAAAATAATCACTTTCAGAAGGAATAGACAGAGTGTGAAGGTTTTGGCTGTGGACTTTTCATGCTGGGAAGTGCTAGGAGGGGAAACTAAATTGGAAGGGGTGGAGAAGACAGGTCATCTGGGGAGGATGGGACAGGCAGATCCTGGTCTCTCCTCTCCCAGCTGGAAAGACAACCTTCCTCAAGAAGATATAGGAGCCCATCAGTGACAGCCCACAACATGTTTCAGCCTCCACCAGCTGAAGCTGCGTTATCAATGGCTGTCTCCTCACTTCCAGGACCTGCCACTGTAAATCATATCCCAGAGCAATGCTTAAGAGAAGGCATCTAAATCACAAAATAAAACAGGTCAGAGCCGCAATTATGATCAGTGAAGCAGGCATCAGTATGTTGTGCATAATTAAAATGACTGTAGGACTTCTCTATAAATATCAGCCAGAAAAGTGTCTCTTTGTGTGTGGGCATAAAAATGAGATGTAGGAAACAGCCCGCTCTGATGTGACAACATGACCTTGGAACAACTTTGTTGCCTCCACACCAGAGTAATTACACTGTTGAAATGTCTGATTGTGTCCCTCTTGCCATCAGCAGCAACCAAGCCTTTGCAGCAATAAATGTGTAACGACTAACATTTCAATAAAGATCCAGAGATAGACTAATTTTGCAGTGGCTGCTGCTCCTTGAAGTTGTCTAAAGCTGCAGCTCCAAGAGCAAAAGCTCTTGTTTTCTCCTTTAACAGTCTGAACTCAGCTTGGAGATGAAATCCGCTCAAGATGATAAATGGATGCTATGCAAAGCTTGTCTTACAAACGTCTTTAAATATTTTACTTACTGCTCATCAATCTTCCCCATTTATGCAGCATTCTCAACTACTTTGCAGTAGCAAAGCCAATTCCTTCAGGGAATTTGGGAAGCAAAGTACATTCCCACTCTTCTCAACACTATGATGACAGGAAATACGGAAATGTTAAATGAAGAGTGATGCTAAAGGGGAGAGCTGCTCCAGATCCCTGTGTTACTGCCAGACTGAGCTATAGGGCAAGGGTGGGCCCTCAGGTCATGGGCAGACCCACCCGGCACATTTTGGATGTCATGAATTCCAGTATTCGCACAGTTTCATCGAGAATAACTTGGAGCCAACAAATAAGGTCTGAAAAGTTATGGGCAGTCTCCATTACAAAACTTAACAGGTGAATAACATCACTATTAATGGGCAACAAAAAAGGAGTATTTATTATCACAGAGACAACCCAAAAGTTTGGCAAGTGACATGCATGGTAAGTTTTTTATTCAAAGCTGTTTCAAAACACAAATACTTCAATCAATAATCACTCACTTCCCATTCAATAACCCAGTAATCCCCTTTTGTCCAGTGTAATGCCTAGACACTTTTTTATTGACCCAGTAGTAAACTCATAGGACGTACCATTCCTTGACTACTAATGACCGGGTATATTTCTCCCTGCAGCCAAGTATTTATCAGGCAGAAGGCAAATATGTGATTCATTGACTCATAATACATTACAGATAAATAATAATGAAAGACCTATGCATCATTCTTGTCAATGTGCTAAAAAGAAAAATAATCAAAAGTGTTAATCTGCAAGAACAGGGAATAGATATAGAGGCATAAACTTACTAGGGGGCTAAAGGGACTCTGCCACCAAGAACAGACTATTAGTGCTAGCCAATACACAGACTGAGCTTGTGTCCAAAATTACAGCATCACCACATACTCCAATTGAAATGCTCCAAACTATCCCACAATCCAAGTTGTGGTTGAAAAATATAAGGGGGGGGGGGGG
>NW_009632504.1:30093-63053 GCF_000690535.1 Cariama cristata
TGGAATGATGGGATTTGAGAAATTTAAGGAAGTGTTTGTGGATCTTTCACAAGCTGAATGAGGAAAAGAGCATTGAATAAATTAATCCATATAAATTATTTTCCATATGAAATATTAATACGCTGGCCAACATTCAAAAGTCACAAATTGAGGGCTTTTATTTTGTTTAATGAACTGAACTGGAACACTGTGAAAAATAAAGAAAAGGGAGGAAACAGCTGTTATTCTCAAATCACTCAAATATAGATCTTCCTTATAAAGAATAATGGTGCATTCAAAATGGTCATCTCCTTAAAATAAGCTATATAAAGTACTAAATGGAGAAGCACATAATACATGACATTGTTGCAGCATTGTCAGGTCACCATTTTCTTTTTAAGGTGTTATACTGCTTGAGCTTCTGTTGGGAATTCCCCTTAATAAATTCCCTTTTTATGTCCCTTTTCAGGATTGTCATTTAAAGGATGCTATGAAAAGATTCAGAGATCTTCTGGTTTAACTATAAGGAACTGGTAACCCTCGGCAGACAGGAGCACAGCAGCTCCCTGTCAGATGCCCCACTTGAACAATAACTAGTTTTGATGCAGGACAGGAGTCAGGGAGTCTAATGAGCCATCTGGATGCTAATGAACTCCAAGTTCAGCTCCTTCTGTGCTCTGGGAAACCCAAGGTGTGACTGGGGGAGCCTCTCCTAGCTGGTAGGATTTGGGCAAGCTGGGGAGAGAGAATGACTTCAGCCTGCTGCAGTGGAAACTGTGTTGATGAGGCACAGTTATCTTTAAGAGTTTGTCTCCCTTAAGGGAAAGGATCCTTCTTAAACCATTCCCACTGCCTTAAGTTTAGGCCTGAAGGAAACCTATCCTATAGAAAAGCAGATAGGGCATATTCCGTTAGCTTAAGGAATTAATGCTACAATGTTTGAATTTGTTCTTCTCAGATATACACAGTCATATCTATGTTGTGTACATATGTGGATAGATCCATATACGTGGCACACATCTCGCATACCTCGACTCCACTTTACAAGCCTGGTTACGTATGTGCTCTTGGCCTTCACTCAGGTCAGCATTGGATGCTCCTCCCTCGCATGCACACAGAGCAAGCAGCCAGCTCTAGCACGACATATGTGCAGCATTTCAACTCCATTTGTGGTGGGAACAGAGATAGAACATCACAGGGAACAAATTAATGCCAGTTCACAAAATACTAGGGCAATGCCATTGTAACCTAGTGCTGTGCTAAATAAAGTGGAAGAAATGTTCTTAAATCTCAGCCTCCGCAAGGCACGATTCCCAGAGAGCTGACCGGTACGGCTCACGCAGCAGGCTGGCTGAGCCCGGCTGTCTAGCAGCGCTTTCTGCATTTTACCAGGTCACCTATCTCCTGTTGCTCCAACTCAGGGAAAAAATGAAATCTGTCTGCTAATACATTCCTCCGTCAAAGCCTGTTTAACTCCCCATCTGCCCTTCTCCAGATTCCTCACCCTTGCAAGGGACAAACTCCATTCAAGACAAGTAACATAAAGCAAGCTCATTTCCTTTGAACTTATTTACAAGTTTCACCATTAAACTTGCCCACATTATGCAAGCAGCTTGCAATCTTCCCTAATTCTCTGACTTTAATTATATAATTGAACAACCTAAAAACTCATTTTTTCCAGGAAACATTAAACATTACCATCTTAATGAAATTCTTAATGAAACGGTCCTCTCTGCATGCAAATGACTGGCCCTGGATTTGCTTATCACACTGATAGACAAAAGGACAAATGCCCTTCCTTTTGTCAGTCATCAAGAGTGACAGCCCTTCCTAACGACACTCCTCCTAGATGGATGGATAACGCAGACAGAATCACAGACAGGAGGACGACATAACAGGGAAGGGCGAGAGAGAAGCCAGAAAAGGTCAGTGAGTGCGAATAAACCAACAACAGATCTACAGTCAATGCAAATTTTTTCCTTAAGTTCAGCTAAGTTCAGAGGGGCTCTGCTTCAGCTGAGCTTTAACACACGGGAAGGGAAGAGCCATAGCTGGGGCTGGATGGATGAAACGGTCGGTGGTCTCAGCAGGGGTCCTGTTGCAGCCATGTGTGCTGCTGCCCAGTGTAAGCAAAAAAAGTTGGGCATCTTAAACACTCAACTTTAATAAAATGTTTTAAGACACGTGGCTCAGCCTTCCCCACCTCAAACACCCTCCTTGCAATGCCTTTATCTCAGGAAGATTCTTTGCTCCAGGCCCCCCTGCCTGCTGCACAGACATTACGTCCCCCAACAAACAAGGAGGCACAGCAGAACCCCACCCTGGAAGGAGCCCTTCCAGGGACACGTCCCCAGCAGCAGCCCTGTGCTGGGAAGCCTTGTCCTTCCTCATACAGCGGGACAGAAGCCCATTGCAGCACAGAGGGATGCTGCCATATCAAACAGCTGTACTGTAGGGACTCAAGATGTCTGCAAGGGTGAAAACTCCAGGACAAGCTGCAGAAGAGCAGGGGGAAGATAGAAACCCGTTCTAAACTTCTCACATACATCACCTCACCCACCAACTCACCAGTCCTTTCTACTATACCAGCTGCCTGGGAGAGGAGCATCTGTCCCCTACCAATGGCACGGAGGTAACCTCTCTGATCCCATGTCCTCTTTTGATGTCTTCCAGTGACACAGCAGCTGCTCTCCACAGCAGATCTTTGAGGCACCAGCCCAGCCATCACCCCAAGCACTATGTAAGATTTGATTTACATGCTGCAGCACTATTGTCCTAACACAAACCCATTCTGCTTCCTTTGAGCGTTTTCTTGCAGGGTATTTTTACACAGCTGATTTCTTGTGCAGTATCAAGCTCTGCCCAGCTGAAGGAATTTTTGTCATGAGTATTTCAGGTGCATCCATTCCTTCACTGTCACTTTGTGACCTCTAGTTCTTGTTTTTTATACCAATTCGAAGACACCAGGAACGTCTTTCATTTTTATTCCCATCAAAAACCTGTGTAGTTCAAAGGCATGACCTTGGTGTCTATGCTTCTGCAAACACCACCAGCCTTAGTGCTACACCAAAACCCATGCCACCAAATCAGCTTGCTCGAGTCTCTTCTCAATCCAATTCTTTTTAAATCTAATTCCCACAGATAAAGAGCAGAATAGTTTTATTCAATAAGCATTAATTAGTTCTTTTTTTCTCCACTCTCCCGCTTCACTGCGCTTTTAGTGTCCTACCCCTTTGGCCCACAGATACTCCTCATGACACTGCAGCTCCCAGATTCTCCTGATTATTTATTGACAATAAAACTCAAGCCCCAGGTGTCTTTCCCTGATTTACACTCAGGTTTGCAATTACGTGGTACATGGTCACAGTAAACTTTAAAACAAACAGAGATAGTTGGGGTTAGTAATTTAGAGGGAAAGAAGGAAAAGCTGAAGAGGTGTCAGTGTCCTGGCACTACCCTAACCAGAAGGTCAGGGGAGGACACCAAAAAAAGAAAAAACACCCAACCTGCAAGAGTTAAAGATCCAGCAGCACTTTGAAGATGAGGGTCCAAACCTGACCCCTGTGTAGTCTCTGTTAATGGCATTCTGCTGCCTCAGATTCCTACTGTCAGCTGAATGTCTGGCATATTTTAAGACATGAGGGCAAAACGGTCTTTTCCATTTCAAGGCTAAAATCTATAAATATTTTTCAGTCAGTTACAAATATTTGATAAGCTAATTGCTTGGTATCATTAGCAGATAAAAGAATTAATGTTACTTAGGTCATACGTCTGATCTGGGTGGATTTCTTATGCTACTTTGAAGCAAAAGGTTGGGGAGTCTGTCTTTGACAATTTCCCCCATCAGCCTTGATTTCTCAGCAAAAAACGTCTGCTGAGTTCTCCCCACATTTACAAACATTCTATTTTCTCACTCTCCATCATCACTTAATGTTACTCCCCCAGCTACAGCCCTACCCAGTGTTGCATCAGGATGTTATCTGTGTTGGTAACAGAAATCTTTTTTAAAACTCTCGTAGGCAAAGAGGTTCTTGATCCCATGACAGCTTACAATCCTGAACAACAAGAGGAATATCCTAACTCACAATTAACACAATCTTGGTTCTCAACAGTCCAACTGAAACCAATTGATATATTTGCCCAGTAGAGTAAGAAAACATCCACAAAGCACAAGGGATCAAAATGTGGCCTGCAAGGCCCAAATCGACTCATTAAAAAAACCAAATGAGAGCAACTCCATGGGCCTCAGTGGGAATTCAATCCGGTGTACAGCTTATAAAGCACTTTCACCAAGTGCCTTACATTTGAGGCTCTCTGCAGGAGAGGTCCATCATTATTTGCTGTAACCCTAGAACCTTCCCCTGTTCCAGTTTAGTTTTCACTATATAATCCATTCCACCCTTTCAGAGTATTCCCTAGTTGTGCATTTTTGTCCTTGGAATTGTTTTCTGTCGTTTGCATCCCATGTGCTGTACTCCTCAGCAAGTATTTATAGAAGGGACTCATTCACCCCCAAATCTGTGCCCCAAGCCGTATGTCAGTACAGCTCCCGCTGTTTGTCTCCCAGGAATTCAATCACCTTTCTGCTCACAGGCTGCAGCTTGACATTCACAACAGCTCATCCTCTCTGCAGAAGCAGAGTTTCTTCCTCCCAGATATAAGATTTCCATTTAGCCTCCATGACAGGCATTTCCACATGGAGGTATGAACTCTAAATAGGTAAAAGTGGGGTCCTCAGAACCTATTTTTTAGGCTACTAAACCTAGCACAACATTGAATTCCTACCTTACTCTAATATAAAACTTGGCTCTTTATTCATCCCAACAGAAAGCCACCTTATTTTTATCACGGTAGTATTTGTGATGGCAAAAAAAGCAGCTCAAAGTGGTTAAAGTCACACACACTTGAACACACCAACCTGAGAACGGGGACAGGCTCAGTCCCACTTTGCTACATAGAGTGTGGTTTGTTCCTCTGTCCCATTTCATTTTCTCTATTACCTCTTCCTTTTCCTTTCTCCTCCATTCTTCTCTATTTTTAAAGGAAGGAACAATTTTTGCCTTCCCCAGTGGGAAGTCTGCAGTGACAGGGTGGTCAGGGGAACCCTTTAGCAATGGGCAGGAGAGGACAGCCAAGTGCCTTGGAGATGCACCAAAAGTGCTGACTCCGCTCCTGAAAGCTAGGAATGGTCTCCCAGTCACACTCCGGAGCTCTGACCAAGAAGGATGCCCTTCCCAAAGAAGGCATATTGATGACAAGTGACCATCCCATCACCACCCCCCTTGGCAAGAGGTCACTGCAAAACTTCCTCTCCTCTCACTCGCATCTCTCTCATTGACTCCGCAAAGACTCCACAGGTTACAGCAGAGCAACTGTATTATTTCGGCTAATGAGAACGTAATGTTTCATCGCTGACTTCCACAGCCACTTAAATCTATCCTTATCTAATTAATTTTGCAAAACAAAAAGTGACTAGCCAAATAAACTCCACAACAGCTTGACAGCCAGTAAAATTATACAAGGTAATGTTTGTTCAGAAAACAGACCAAGAAAGTGTAAGAGGAGGCCGAGAGGAAAGGATAAATAAATTGCTCAATACACGATCGACTTCTAAATTGGTGCAAAAGTTGGGGAGGGCAGCCACGGCCCGCTTTGGCATTGCTTTTCAGTTAACAAGGACAGCCACCTGCATGGATTGACACAGCAGTTTGAGCCAGGTTTGGGCATAAGCACCCAGACCTCACCTACTGGTGTCACAGCAGTGACTTGGTCACAGAAATAAGTTTCTTGTCCCGTGGAAAACCAATGACCAGCTGCAGAGGCAACACATGTTGGGCATTGCCGCTGGCACCCACTGCTACCCACACACAGGCGTGTGAACACACAGGATCACACCAAGACGTGGAAGAGGTTTGCTAGAATGACATTTTCAATAATTTACTTGCAAAGCCTTGAGCTGGAGCAAAAAAAGGGACAGGACTTACTGCTTCTTGCTGCACCCTTTCTATTTCCGAAGAAATATTTTGAGTGCTTCGCCCAGACAAAAGCCAGCAAACTGCTAGTCCTACCTCTTCTCGTTTAGAGAGGCAGCACATCCAAAAGCACTCAGAAGTCAGTGAAGGGAACAAACTTCATTAAAGGAGTAATTAACAAAACTATTCCCTAAAACTTTGCCCCAAGCCTGGGACCAGTAAGGCAGGCAGTTGTACAATTGCCTGTTTCATAAGGTACCACTGCGGGCTTTAAGCAAGAAGTAAAAGGATAACAGATTAGGTTCTCAATCCAGCAAGTCTTGCTCAGATAAAATGAACTTTTGTCTTAGCGAGGAATGCAGGCTCACATCCAAAAAGGGCAAAAAGCCCCAAAACTGACCTACTTTAGCTCTGCAAATGTGTCTCCCCTATCGCCCTGCTATTGAAAGGCACGGAGGCTTACGAGTAACAAAGAGAATATAGCCAAGCTACACAGACCTAAGGCAGCCACAGCCCATCTCGGAGAAACAAAATTAAACAACATTAGCAATGACCCATTTCCTCACTCAGCGGGGACCGGCGGAGCTCATCTGGCACCGAGAGGAAACACGCTGTGGGTTTTCCCACACCAAGAGTTCGCTTACTGCCAACGGACCCAACGCTTCCACTAATCCACCTCGCCCCAAAACGGTTGACCATTTCTGTTTAAAGGAAGAAGAGGGGATTAAAAGGAGAAAGCCCTGAAATCCAACTGACTTGAAATTAAACTGGCAGGGAAAGCAAGCTGCTGAGAAACAGCAATTTACTCTGGAAAGAGATGCAGAGTTGCCGTGGGGGGTGTACAGGGCATGAGCAGTTACATCCCAACAACCTCCTCACCAGCATGGGGGTTTGCTCATTGCTGGGGAGGTTTTTTGGTGGTTTTGTTTGTTTTTTCTTCAAGTAGAAAAAGGAATTCACTCCCTGTTCACCTCCAAGGGAACAAGCTTAAATGTAACTTTAGCCACACAGACAGATCTTCCACTTGTGCTGTGGACAAATGTTTTCACTTAAACAATCTAAACTGCAGTGACAGCTGCTTCAAGTGTTTGCTATCACCCTCTCCCCCTCGCTCCCCCTGCCCCAATTTTACTTGCTTTGCCTAAATCTACAGCCATTTGTATCCTATTTGCTACCAGTTACATTTGCCCACATTTTCCCTTAAAAAACAAACCAGCTCTTCAGCTGATGCCGACTGGCAGAGACCTTTGACTGTAATCAGAGCGCTACCCATTTATTCCAGCTGAGGATCTGACCCCAGGACTTCCAGTGCTTGAGCTGTAGTAGAAGTAGAATCAGACCAGGTCATTACATGTTTGGGAGACGTCCAAGACACTTCCAGGTGCTACAGAAAGCAGTGCCAGCAATTCTGCAGTCCTTAAGGTTTTTTTCCACCCCCTTGGATCAAACAGGAGTGATCAGTACAATGGGTATGGTGCACAGGGATCTTATCCAGAAACCTTTCTCTTTTGATTAACATACATGCCAAGATCTGCCATAAGGTTTAGTGGCAGAGTTAGGAGTCCACGGACACACACCAGCCCATTTTACTGTTCAAGGCTTATTATTATTCAGGTTTTTTGTTTTCAGTCCAAAAAGCAAAAGAGACCCCGTCAGTCAGTCTGGTGTGGTACTGCTGCATAGACCAAGATCCTTAACGTGTAACTTTTGGCAAACAGAGCTATCTCTAGAACCAAATTTGGACAATTAAATTAAATTTGAAAGGAAGTTAAAACCACCCAAAATATCCAACCAAAGCAAACCACCGAAACAAGAGAGGAGACACATTTCACACTCAAGCATCCGAAGAAATGTGGCGTTTTCATTCTCCCTTTCTTCGTTCAGATTGCACAACTTTATCATGATTTTTCCCATTTCTCTGTGGGAAAGACTGCCCAAGATGAAGAAAGGACAGCAGACACCACCTGATCTTACCTTGAACAACCACATTTCCAACAAGAAGGTGTAGCAGTTACATTCAAGACCCTGAAAGCATGCCTTAACACACATGGTCCAGTCCACAGCAGACTATTCTATGATATCTTTGAGGTTTGCCCAGGGTAGAATCTTTGGGGATAATAATGATAATTTTCTGCAAACACAGTTATGTCTGGCTATGAGACACTGCATACTCTGCCTAACCCCATCTACACAGAAGTCAGAAAATCCTCCCTGGAACATTAAAACACTTAAAACTGCCACTTCAACTCTACTCAACTCCTCTCACTAGAACAGGCCGCTACTGTTTGCTTCATAAGATGTTTTGCAAGGCAAATAAAGAGCAGCACAGGATGACAGTAACACCAAAACCAGCCTCAAACCAGAGAGCTGTATCAATATGTCACCGCATAAACATACCCGCAAAGAACCTGACCCTGCAGACACTGACAGCAATTTTTCCTTACAGGAGGAGAACTCAGCCAAAACCTGACAAATATAATTAACAGGTGAGGAAAGACACGTCCAAGAACAAACCCATTTATTTGTAGTTATTTTCCCATTAAGATGACATATTCTGGCATAACTTGCCATACCCACCATTCTGCCTCTTTCTTTAACACCTCTGCAAGTCTCCCTGCTAGACCAGGAATCGGAATAAAGCTCTTTTTCTAAGCAATCTCATTTCTTTCTTAGTTTGGCTATCAATACTAATGTCTTGGGTTAACTAATTGAACTCAAGTTGCTTAATTGAAACATGTTAAGTGCAGCGCCTGTTTCTAATGCAGCAGGGCGGGGGGGGGGAACCACCAAAACAATGAGTTTCAGAGCTGTCTGAATTTGTTGGCAATGTTTTTTTTACCTTGATGTAGAATAGGATGCTCAGACCATTATTATGGAGACTATTTGAATTTCTACCTAAGAATGAGAGAGAAGATATTCCTTTCGTACAACAACATTTCTGTAAATTTTGTTTAGCTTGCGTGGGATACAGTTAATTACAGTAATTTATCAAACTGGCACAAGGTAGTATTCACACACAAAGTTTTTTCCTGCAGTTAGAATCCTTAGTTTTATATCAGACTGGTTTGTGCTAATTGAATTTTCACTTGGGTAGATAAAATCTTTAACAACTCTGGAATAACTAAGTGCTCTTTGTTCAATGATGTGGATCAGAATGATTTACAGCACCTTTCACATAATCACGCTAATTTTGCTTTCATATGATTAATTAAAACAATATGTTCTTTCTTCATAAAATAGAATTAGTGCACCCAAGGAGACAGGTTTTATTGCAAACTTCTTTTTCTGGTAATAAAGGCAATTTTCATGCACCATCTTTTTGGCAAAGCTAAGTAAACCTGCTTAAGCGGGCAAGAAAACTGCAGCTGGGGTCAGATCTCTTCATGGTGTACAGATTGAACCAAAGATGGTTTAGCCTCAATGCTGGGAAGCAGAGTGTAGTCAGCATGAACCTGGTCTGGACATCCCAAAAACAAAAGTCCCTTCCCACTGCCATAGTTGCCTATAGACAGGCACACTCTCATCACCACATCAAGAGCCAGACTGCAGGTCATACCTGCAGCAAAACGGAACCTCAAATGCTAAATTGGATCATGTCTGTGGTCCAAGCTCTGGATTCAGCACAGATGCCTAATCTTTCAGCACCGTTCAAGCACATCTAGAAGTATCAGATTATTTGACTGTGGTGGTCACGCTGAGTCTGACCAACAAGTTGAAACAAAAATAAGGCTGACTTCAATGGCCTTTCAGAAATCATCTGGTAAAGCAAAGCTTATTACGGACTCTTTAGCTCACTGCTCAACTGTGGGGATGCAAAGCACCACTGAGCCCTACAGCTATTGATGGGTCCACAAGTCACCTCAGCTCTTCTATGCCAGATGGCTTTTGACGCAATACTAGTATTTCCCAGTGAGACCGACAAGCTCAGAACATTGAACATGGTTAGCAGCATTAAAGGGCCACACTTCATCACAATGGTGCTTGCCAATGGAAGAAAATTGGCAAAAGGAAAAACAGCAATAGAGAAAAATTTAAGTGAAACCATGGAATGTTTTTTATGATCTATCTCACCACAGCACCATGACTTTGATCAGAAGCTGTGCAGGCACCACTGTATTAAAATTCACTAAAGAAGTACGCAAGTGACTTTCAGGTCTGATCAGGAATGCAAGGAAGCAGGGAGGAATCATCTTCTGCCATCCACATTCAATTCAGAAACTTACCCAGCACAAGGCTTACCTACTCTTGGTTAAGTGATTACAGACAGCCACCAGTTAATCTTACTCGGGTGCAGTGACTAATGGTATGAACGAGCAATGAATTTTTACAGAGATACTTGGCAAAAACCTGAAACCATCTAGCTGCAGATAATCAAGTTTCAAGTTCAACACAGGTTAATTCACCTGGAAAAGAAACCACGTTGAGCCAAAGTGTCAGGCAAGAGCAGCGCACCACGTTATTTCACAGCCTTTAAGGCAAGCAAAGGGGTTTTTGCCTGGTGCTGTAACCTCGCAGGTAGACACACCACAAGCTGCTTGCACTTTCCTAACAGACATGAAAACCAGAACCTAACTTGGGGTCTGTGGCCAGTTCTGTGGCATCTAAGTAAGAATCGGGATTTAAGCAAAAAAGTCCAACAGCAACAAGGACATAAACAAGCATCCGTGTGCGCTTGGTCATCACTGCCCTGGGTGGTCCGGGAACCACCCAGCTAATCTCTGCCTCGACACAATGGACCACTTCACAACAAACCCACTGACTGCTACAAGAGTGGGTAATTTGGACAGTGCTGGAGATCCCAGAATGGTTTGGGTTGGAAGGTACCTTTAAAGACCACCTAGTCTGCCATGGACAGGGACATTCTTTACTAGAGATGCCCCTAGGCAGCTCCTGCTGTGCACAGATCAATTGATGGACACCACTCTTCACCTCAGAGGCACAGATTAACCCCCTGGGTGGGAGCCTGGCAGTCCCCTGCAGTTCCTGCGGCTGAAGAGACCAAATTGTACACGGGTAACGAAACTGTCCATAGAAACTGTTCCTGCAGATACAGAAGTGGTCACTTAAGACCCATGTGGAGGATGTGAATGAACTTAACAGGGCCTTGCTATGTGTATTGGGTACAAAAGAAGAAACTGGTTTATAGTAGTTTTTTATTGTGCCTTCCAGTTTTTATTATTGTGCCTTGGCAGGATTACTTAGATCTTCTCCTTAAGGTAAATACTGATGAAATACCCCAGATAAATGAGACCTGTTACAAGAGAGTGGTGAAGTGGATCCCATGGGGGGGCTCTGGAGGAGATGCAGGTGCTCTGGCTGATGGCAAAAAGTGAAGAGAACCTCAAGAGATGCTCTAATAGCACCAAAGGGGTAATTGTGCATCCTGACGCATGAGAATGTAGATTCACAACCATCATTACCATTAATGGCAATCATGTGGATGGCTAAACTCCCCACACAGAGCACTGAAATTTACCTCCAAGTGCTCCCTCTTGTCTTATTTCACTTCAAGCCTGGATCGAGGTGCTGGACAGGAAAGGTTACCCAACTCAAAGTTTCAAACGCACTAAGGTCATAGCATCACATCTCTGACTACAGGCCTAGATCTAAGACTTTCTTTAATGCATGAAACAGTGAAGGAAAGCCTATAATGTTGAGTTTCTTTAGCCAATCACAAATATTCAAAACAAGAGAAGTTAATTTGTCAGTCACTCAAAGATCTCAAGTTACTATGCCTGAAGTATCCATGTGTACCAGCTAAAAGAAACCCCTCAACTGTTAAATGTCAGGGAAAACAGATTCAGGTGGCATTGTTTCTTAAAGCAGCTATTTTTAATCACAAAAAGAGTATAATCCATCCCAGACAGACAACCAAAGCAAAACCTAGAGTCACTCAGTTACACCCAACTTTGAGGACCTGCATGCTGCGTGAGATTCCCTGCAATAAAGGAGAATTCCAGTTGCCTATTAAGTAATTCTCTTGTAATGGTCAGTTTATTGTGCAAAACCTCCCATAACATTAACTTGAAGAGGCTGAAGGTTTCTTCCTCACCCTGAAGCATACCTAAGTGTTCAGATGTGAAGTACACCAGAAGAGCGAATGGCCTGACACAGTTTTTGTGCTTAGACCCATATTGCTCATCAGTACTGTCAGAGACAGGAGAAAGAAAGGGAACCCTGAGAGGTGCAGCAGAACCCTACTGCAGTCCGAGACACCTACAAGTCCTGGAGTTGGCCAAGGACATGGAGGTACTGTGCCATTCCTCCAAGTAGCTACAAACAAGGTGAACAGCCTGGTAAAAATAGCAAGTCAGGTAGGGCTACACATATGTGTGTCTAATCCTTGGAGCTCAGATATCAAGAAACACTATCATGGCAGAAAGCATTTCAAAAAGGTAACTCACCAACCATACCATACAGGGAAACGTGCATAGAGACATAAATATAAGAGTGAAGATCAGTCAAAGCAACTACCTGGTGGGGAAAAAAAAAAAAAAGAAAAAAAAAAAGAAATTAACACTGGACAAGTACAAGTACTGTTCTGTTTCAATCTAACATGAATGCCAAAATACAGCTGCAAGTGTTAGGCAGAAAACAAAACGCCTTCTGGAAAGTAACTGTGAAAAATTTAGGCATCAAATAGAGACAGTCCATCAGCAGATAAAGGAATTCAAGAAATCAATCAAGTTTAGGACAAGCTGCGTATAGACGGAACAAGCACATCCACTGGTGCAAAGAAACAAGAGTGCTTCAAAAGAGCCTAGAAAAGGCATGTTCTCAGGAAGGCAGTGCAGTTGATAGGGATGCCGAAATGGAAATATTTAAACCCAGTTCTGAATTCTATAAAAGAGTGAGAAGCAGAACAAGCCAACAAAAAAATAAAAGGAAAAGGTTTGCATACATGTATTTCTGTACCTATCAAAAAGTCTCCAAGGATGACTGTACAGGTTGTCTCTAAAAAAATAAGTAGTAAATCCAGAGATACTTTAGCTGGAAGAGAACCTCTCAGCACTAGAGTAAGTTTGGCAACTGCAGGGAGCATGGCCTCCCCTTATTCTAGTAATTCGTGGGCTAAAATATTCATATTGATTTTAAATAATTAGAGAATATCTTTTACCTATAGCAGTACTTTTTGCACCTGTCAGACTGTCACTGTTTTGCAGAAAGGTAGATATCCTGCTGGGGTCAATGAAGTATCCATGATTGTGTTTTAAAGTCATATTTGTGTCCTAGAGTAAACAAAAACAAGCAAGCACAGCTCACACGTGTATGGCTTTTCCAGGAGTTCTGGCAAGCAAGCGGTCAAAGACCGAGGCACATGCAAGCCTGCACCATCTGTAACTATGTTAGTAGCCACACTGGTTTTGGTGGAACAACCACCAGCTTTATGGAAAGCACATTTATTTTGTTGTGTTGGCACAGAAGACGGCATCTTCTCAGGAACTGGTCAGAGCCCATGAAGTAAAACAGTTTTTGTGTGATTAAAAGACCATCATTACATTCTGCTGCAATCATTACATACATGCTGCAACTACCTCCACATCTCAGCTTGCTTTCTCCAGCAGGCAGAAGGGCATACGGTTATTTAAAAAATTCCTACCACTACAAATAACTCATTGTGCACACAGTTGTCTCCAGGGCAGAGGATGAGCAAAACAGCGAACTGCATACGACAGGTCACTTAATGCGTTTCATGGCGATGCTTAGGGCTGTAGTCAAACTATCTACTATCAGACTCTAATGTAGGTGTCACGACCGCTTCTCTTCAGTGGCTGATGAGCAAGTTGTTGACAGGAGCCCCGGCCAGTTCCTGGTCTTAACCTCCCCGTGCTCTCTGGGGCTCATGCGATACAGCAGCTGTGGCAGCTAAGGAACCTTCGATTATGCCTCTTCGATGCTATTGTGCTGAGGGCACAATAAAAAGCCCATCTAGAAAAGCATGGAGAGAACAGGCTGAAGGGCTGCTTCTGGCTAAGGGTGGTCTGGACACTGCCAGAGGTCCGACGGCAGGGTCGGTCGGTCTGTCCGTCCTCTCGCTGCCTCCGCAGCAGTCCCGCTGGAGCCAGGGCAGGCTGTGTGCTACACGCAGCTACTGCCTCCTCCAGTAACTGGCATTTTCCACTTCTGTAAGATTAATTTGATGACTGAATTAAACTAATAATTGCCTCATTTCTAAATATGGTCTCTGGGTGCACTTCACTTAGAATGTGCTTCTCTTGGGAGGTACCAGGGAGATCTACTTGTATTACTTATGGAATCTGGGCTAATTTAATTAATTTTTGATGGAAAGTGCTGAATTTTGCAAACAGTAGCTGTCTGTTTCTTCTGTAGCAAGGGCCACAAACAGTTGCTGATATCTTTTCACTTTCCTCTGTGATGTAAGAGATGATAAACGGCCCAATTAATAAAGTCACCTTGAAAGGGAGACCTTCTGTTAATGGGAGAACCAAAAGCGATTCACCATTTGGGAGAATTCTGGTTTCCATATTTCTATCCTATCAACTGCTCACCCACTCACAATATGCCTCTTGAAAACAACTGAACACTGAGGGAGTCCATATGTCCACACTTTCACAAAGTCTTGCAAAGCAAGGTAACAATTACAAGCATAATGACAAGTGACATCCTGAAATTGTGCCATTTTCCTCTTTCACTGAGCATCATCTCCAGTTCCATGTGCTCCCATCAGAGCTTGCCAGCCCCACAAGCAGGAACACGGCATTCACACACTGTGTCAAAAGTCTGGGAACTTGAGTGATGGCAAAGCAGAAATAATACTAGGAAGTAAATAATAATAAATAGTTGTTTCAGAAGTAAGCCTGTGCTGTTCAGACAATTAAATTCCATTTTCCACTCCACCGCAGCCAAGGGAAGAGTCACAGACCCAGGAGCATCACGCTTGCTTCCTGCAAAACCACCACCACCCAAAGTAGCCTCAAAGTCATTGCTAGGGCTTCTAGCAAGCTCCCTAGGGAAGGCTGCCTCTCTTCTCTCTCTGTCTTAAATTCCCAACAGAAAAGGGCACATATTTTTGTTTCTTGCCCTCCGTCTTGGCTACCCAGATCATTTTTTCCCGCAGGCCAAGCCAGTGCACGTTGTCGGTACATACAGAATCCAGTCCTCCAAAATAAATGGGGCCTCTGATTTCACATGAGATGAGATACCAACATAACACAAACAGAATGAAACTAAGCCAGTTAGTATTTAATGGTTAGTGCCCTCTTAGCATGCTGAAGTGAGGTGGAGAGCATCATCTCGTCCTCACAGCTCACAAGAAATCCTGACAGTAACGTCAGTCTGTACAGCATGAAACAACAGTAAAGATGCATCTCAGAATTTGTGATTCATTCTCAAAGGTGAAGTGGTTGAGTTCTGCTGATTCACGCTTCGCTTTAAACAGCATGGAGAAAAAGTAGAATGAGCTCAGCTGCTTTCTCCAGAAAAGATGCACCAGATCTAGGTCATCATCTGTCAGTGACAGGGAAGAAACCTACCCAGAGAAAATTAACCAGAGGAAGCAGAAATTAGGAAGTGAAGGTGGAATAGTTCTGCAAAAAAATGAAGAGGCAAGAGCGAGCTCTCCAGAGCTTTGATTCATCCTAGAGATGAATGAAATGATGGATTCTGGTGAAAGATGCTGAGTGGTTTCAACCCCACTCTCAGATGCGAGTCATTTTCTATTATAACCGATAAGACCATCACTTTCATTTAAATTTATTGTACAGGCACCAAACCAAGATTTGTAAGGTTTTCTCCCCTAAGCTCTCTCAAAGCACTGAATGGAGGAATAGACACAAAGGGAACAGCACGCACAGCACCATGCCCAAGTCTGGCCTTGGAAACTCAGGCATCTTTTCCAGAGGCAGCAGGTGAAGTCTGCCAGGGACCCCGTGCACATCAGCAGAGGGAGTTTAGGATATCTCCATGGGTTCTCGTGCCCTGACAGCAGAGTATCTCACCACGAAACCCTGGCAGTAACAGATGATTTTTGCACAGAGTGCTTTCCTATTTATTAGAGAGTCATTGAACAGTTTGGGTTGGAAAGGACTTTTAAAGATCATTTAGTTCAACCCCTGCCCCCCCAGAGTCTTGAGATAAGCATTCATTCTGGATGTTCTTTTCTATTAATGAGGCTCAGGACTAGAAAAATCCAAACCCAGAAGAATGAATGCACACACGCAGTAGCATGCATGCACATTGACAACAGCCAGCCTGGTATCTCACAACTCCCCTTGGGACACAGAGGAGGGCTCGAAAGAGAAAAGCTTGATTCGGCAGCACTGACATTATAAGGCCTCTAGTACAATATTAAATTAGAGGCTTGGTACTCCCTCTAGGACCACATACTGTTATTTGTAATACAGTTGAGCTGCACTTAAAATGAGGTCTTCTGAAAGGAATAGACTACCATAAAAAGAATTGCTTTTCTGTACTCCAAATCAGAGCTGCAGCACTCAAGTAAGTCCTTTGGAAACGAATAACTGAAAAGCAATAAACCTATTAAAAGAATAAACTTTTACTGCACCAAAAGGGTGAAATAGTGACCTGACACACAAACGGCTCAGTTAAATGAATACATTTTCTGTTTTGCAAATCAAAGCATATTTCCTAGGGAAATGGATCTTTTTGCTTCTTTTAGGATTAGGCATGTTGGAACCGCAGCTTGACTTTACAACTTAGCTGTGCATTAAGCAGATTTTTACTAGAGTAAAGAAGTTACGGGTGTAGTTAGTCAGCAAAAAAAAATTAAAAGAAGATGATCACAATAGTTAAGCTTTAAAGACTGAGAGAGTCTATTCTGCTTGCAAAATGCTCTGAAGCTGCAGTTTTCAGTCCGTGGTGAAGTGATGGTGTCCGGTGCCCAGTGCTTTGGGGGGATGCACAGACCTTGTTTAAAGGCAAGTGCCCCACGTCGTGGTGGCTCTGTTGCTCTTGTCTACTCTTTGCCAGTGACAGCTATAGTGTTTGCACCTATGGTAGGTTGCAGGAAGGGTGCATCCAGTTTATTCAAACCTCTGTCCCCTGTTCCCCAAGTTTCACAGTAGGGACCTCCCTCAGGTTACAGAGGCCCTGTGCATCAGCTGTTCATCCATTCAGTATTCTCAGCCCCACTGCTCCAAAAGTACATGTACTTAGATAAAAGTCCTAGGGTTTGATGACAAAAAAGGTTCGGCTTTCCTCCCAGCCTGACGCAGACAGGTCAGATATTCGTGATCCACCTATGCAGGTGAAGGTAGGAGGCTCACAGCTTTAAAAACAAACAAGTCAGACATTTCTAGGAGCTGCAGTCTTCAGAAAGACATTAGGCAAGGACTCAAAATGGCAGAACCAGCACTGGTTATATGTACCCAAAATATCCCCATGGTCGCAAGAGGGAAGTCTGTCTCGCCCACAGCCCCCACAAAAATTCATCCAGTCCCTCCATTCTTCCATAATGACAAGGTTTTATTTACCTAAAAAAAAGATGTATCCAGATTTTGATGATCCCTTGCTGCTTTTTAATTTACCACTCAAGAAGTTGCTCTTGCAGGGAGTATTTGGCAGCAAGCGAGAGGCAGCAGTGTCTGGCAAAAACCTGACTTGCCTATTTCTACGGAGGCTGTGTTCGAGCATCCGTCAGGTGTGCTGCTCGCACAGCCCAGCCAGACACCACTCTGTGGCAAGTTTGGCAGACATCGCAGCACTGGCTCTCACTCAGAGAGAGTGTTTTTTCTTCTCTCACTACCCAGATGAAGGAGAATCACGAGGAGACAGTCATCCTTCCTCCTCACACTGCTTTTGCACTTCACAGTTGTGGCATTGCTGAGGTCTACAAAGTCTCCATCTTTTTCTTGCTCTGAATGTGGTAAGGCACATTTTTTTATTCCACCTTTAATAACATGGCAACTGGCATTTAATTTTTAATGTTAGCTTGAAACCCAGGTGATTGCTAGGCTTTACACATCAGCAAAATCAATCTCCTTTTGGGTCATTTAGAGAGTTCAGGAGTCCAACACCACTGCCTGCAACTAATCCCTTCCTCCCCCCTCTTCCCTCCTCTCTCAAACACCCTTTCAATTTTGCTGGACTAAAGGCAGGGGTAAGGTCAAGCGACCAGCAAGGCTCCTGGGGTACTGCAGGGGCCACAAACCAACAGGAATTAAAGCAGGATATATATGCCAGGTTATCTTGGCCAGCACGTTTAGTGACCCACAACACATTCCCTTGTGCTTTATCTACAGCTCTTGAACAGAGCTTGCTACTATTCATTTCTGGTCACCAAGACTTTGCAGCTTTTAAGATGGCCTGCAGGGTGGTTTGATCCTACCTGCAAAGGCTGTCTTGTCTAAGGAGGGAAAGAAAAAAAAGGAAAAAAAAAAAAATCACTGTATAAAGGAATAGATAAGAATATAATCCTGCAGAGATGAGTCCCTGAGGTTTTAGGGTTTCATGCACTCCCAGCAAGTTCATTGCACTTGTGAGATGCATCCATGCCACCAGTGTTTTAAAAGCTACATTAGAGAACAGACTGCTTTTTCTTCTCTTTGGATTTTCTAGAGGGAAAGATCAAGATACTGGAATGGAAGAGGGGGTGAAAAAGCCACAAATAGGACCGGTTCCAAGAATATCAGCTACTTGTCAGCTCTGCAAAATAGCTGTTAATTTATAGAGCAGAAGTGTGCAGGTTCTTTCAGAGCCATAAGTCAAAGCTTTCTCACTATGATACCTGGTTTTATTTGGCCTTCATATTATGGACCAAATTGGATTTCTCTGGTTCTGGATAAACTGCACAAGGGTGATGTACAATTTGATTTATTGCTGTAAGTGCTTAAAATGCCTCCCACTAAATTTGTTGTGACCTTATCACACTATTAAAACCCGAAGTAAGTAAGTGCACTGAGTAAAGGTTAACAACACACCAAATAAAACAAACAGCAAACAGAGGGGATAGGACCTACTCGCTCACATCGCTGGCACACTCCAGGGAATGAAATTGCTGCATGTTCTGGCAGCAAAAGGAGAGAACCCAGAGGGTGCAAAGCCACACAGAGATGGCAGAGATAGGGAATGGCATTTGACTCCCCAGATCAGTCCCCAGCCTTGCAGCCCACCGAGCGCGACAGCTTTGCTCAGACATGTTTTCACCTCCAGAAGCCCCATAAAGAACAGCATCCCTGTGCCCCCAGCCTGGGCTGGATAGGGACAACAGCACAGAGGTTCACAGGGCTTCCGCTGCGCAGGGAGCCTGCATCTAGGATCAAGGCCCAAACACCACTGAAGAGGACCCTTTACAAAAGCATTAAGGATTACACATACTGCCAGGAGGTAAGCAACTAGCAGCCTTCGAGATGGGCCTGAAAGGGACTGTATGACTTATTGTCCTGCATTAGCCAGATCCCTCTTCCTAAGGGGCAAGATGCTCTCTGCTTCCAGCCCACGATACTCAAAGCAATGAGCCCAAGCAGCTTCATGAAAACCCAGGTACCAGAGAGATCTCTTCCCCTTCTTCTCAAGGAAGATCCTCCAAGCTAGAGGTTCCCCATCTCCGCACCCTCCTCCAGCTAGCTAGACCTAAAGGGCTGCATCACTTACACACCAGAGGCGAGATGGCAGAGCTGCCCATTCCTGGAGCAGACACAAACCATCAGATAACAAATCAATAACACATCAAAGCTATCGCTGTCCCTCTTTTCAGTGCACCCATCAGTAACCCTCCCCAGACAGAGGAGTAACTTCTTAAGCAATAGCTCTGCCACCACAAGAAGATCCTTCAGAGAAAGAAACTTTACAGCGTGGTCTGAAGATAGAATCATCAGGGAGAAATCTGACCTGGAGTTTTAAACAAGGGCTGAGTATTTTCCCCGATAACGATTGGTTTAGGTTGATTTTCTAAAAGACCACGCCTAAGCCATGCCTTCTGTTGTCTCTCACAAAGTTTCACCAATTATCAGATATCTGAATAAAATTAGTTTCAGGAAGTAGAGAAGCCCTTGGAGAAACATGAACAATGTAAACAAATGCAGACACTGACCCAGAGAAAGAAAAATAATCTTTTAAACCACTTATTTAAACAGATTCCTTGCAGTTTTGTAGAGGGAGATACTCTCATCTTCAGGTGTTCATCGTTACAGCCAGAGATAACAATAAAGCTTTATGCAACTCAGAGCAACAGGACACACCTTCCCAACATCAGAGCTTGCTTAAATGAAAAACAAAATTTGGGGGAGGCATTTTTCATTAGATATCCTCCAAAAAAAGTGTTTTAATTCCTCAAGACAAAAGAAAAAAAAAAAAAAAAACAATTTCTGAATAAAAGCTGAAACAGGTTTTATTAGTTTGGCCTCTGCTTTTAGACCAATTAGAAAAGGCTTTTGTTCCAAAGTACATATTCATTTCATATTTGAGGTTAAGTGTGAAGTTCTGAAAGTTTCTCCCCAAATATTAAACTGTTTGAATATAAACTTTAGTACTCCAAACTACATTTTCTTCTGATGTATCAGCAAAGGCAAGTCAGGTCATTAAAATCTCCTCCCTTCTTATTTCAACAGCACTTGTGATAATAAATTCGTTATTTTCATAATTGCTCCATTATAATCTAGTAATAGGTTCACATTAATTTCATAAGTCTTACTATGAGGCATTATCCAAACAAAATAAGAAACAATTAAAATTAAATTAATCTAAAATCCTACTTACAAGGCATTACTCAAACAAAATAAGTAATTGTAGCATGAAATTTATCTAACATCCTATTAAAAATGATGACTTTGAGGACAAAAAAAAGAAGTTTTACTTAAAAGCATACAATATAATCAACTTTTCCTGCTGTATTTTTGAAGCAAGAGCAGATAGCCAGTCACAGTGCTAAAACAAACAGAAACACCAGGCAGCCGCAGAGGCTTCACCTCCCCAAGGCTGGTCTCGGAGCCCAGCAGCAGCCCACCCAAGCCCCCTCCTCTCATCCAGCCTGCCCCACCCTCCCAAATATTTTCCTCTAGGAATTCAGGGATGTTGTTACAACAGTCACTCACTTTTGCCAAGACTCCTTGGGAAACTTCTTTGCAGTCTCCTGCTGCCTTGAAGCCTCAGGGTTAAGAAATTCCTCTTCTCTAGCTGCAGGGAAGCACCATGGCTGGTGTCTTCTCCCTGCCAGCCCCAGCAGGTAACCCCAGCCTCACCTGTGCAGCTTCCCACCCCCGTGGATCCCTTTACCTCCAGCCCCTCAGCTGTAAGCTCTCAGCCTCTAATCACAAACACCTTTTCACCTGGTTTGACCTGAGTCCCACTTACTCAGAACCAGAGCAGTTCAAGGAGAAAAGGCTTTTAAACAGTAGGCACCTGATACGCCTGTCTGCTTTGTCCAGTGCTCATGCACTTTCCTTGCAGAAATCACAGCAGATTGCTAGTTGTTCCCTAAGGCTTCTGAGATCTTTGCAGCACCATCTACTATCTTGAATCATAAACTGCTCTATTGTTTGGCACTTTGGAGAGTGTGTAGCTAAGTCCTGTCTTGGACTGCTCTTTTGAATGTCCCTCCATTAGGTTATAACCACATTTAAATTAAAACCCTCATAATTTTTTTTTTTAAGCATGTGTTGAGCTGTTCTTGCTGGAGAGACATATTTTCTCCACAGCAATGGAAGTTGCTGTATTAATGCAAAACCGCCTTTTGTGTAACAAATACATGGTAACCCTAATGTTTCTATAGTATGTCTCAATAACTAGGTCACATACAGCTTAAGAAAAATGCTACAGATTGGATTCCCATCTGCCATGCCCCACAAGATGAACTAACAGCATCATTTTATTTGAGTAACTTGATCTCAGCGTCCAGTTTTACATTTGAGAAAGTATGTCCATGTTCAGAAACATATTAAAGCAAACACTTAACTCCACCCGTGTCACTTATCTCCTGTCTCTGCCTTCCTGAAATGAGTCATTAACTGCACTTCATCTGTTCAGTTCCAAAATCCCCAAATTCAGCTGCAAAAATGGAACCCCTTTGATCTTAGATTGCCGCTAATTCATAATTGATAACGCAGTCTGGAAGGAAGGGAAAAGCTTCGTCCCCATTAATGGTTCCACTTAATAAGTTCTGGTGCTTCAATTATGCAAAACCCAACTCTCAGGGTCTGACTGCCTTCCAAAATGTGAGTCAATGGGGGAAAGAGAAAAACCTAGATCGAATTATTCCAGCTGTAAATCTTTGTAATAGCATAGATGACACGAGAGTGATATCCAACACTGAACAATTCTGTTTGTTTTCTGAGCTGTTGCTTTGTAGAATTCCCAAGGCATCCATTAATGACTTCAGAGAGCTCAGCAGAGGAGGACTCATTCTCCCTCACTTATATTTTTTGGTCAGGTCATTAGGCTGCATGCTGTAATGAACCTTTTCGGCCCAAGGCACTAAAAGCCTTGAAGTAATATATGACCTGGTAAGTAAGTAAGTGAGAAGGAATAATTAACACAAGTCATTTTGCTCTTTAGTTTGTAGAAGAGAAACTGTCACTTCTTTCTGGAGATGTTTGAATTATAAATGTTAAGAATATGAGTACCGTGAAGAAAATAGTAACGTGCAGAAATCACTGGGCCAAAGCATGTTTTTCTACTGGGAGACTCTAACAGAAGCAGGATTAAGCAGCAGGGTACTCAGCTAAAAAGGCACATATGCCTACATTACCTGATATGAATAACCAGCAATCAAAAGTATCTATTTGATTGTACCTGTGTTCTGTCACCCAGCAGGCTGTCGGTCTTAAAGAAGAATCATTTGACTTACATTTCTCTTAGACAAAACTATACAACCACACAGCAAACTTCCAGGAATCAGGTGGAAATTAAAGACTGCAATTGCACAGGTGCTGTTCAAACAAGAACAGGACATCCCACTGAAATCAGGCGGATCATCTGTTCAGGACATTTCAGTTCCATAGTTCTCCAGAATTCACCCACATTAGCACAAAAAGAAAAAATGTAGTTTGATTTTCTACTGGCTTGTGTCAAGTGACTGATGGACTTCATGCTCTAGGAAGATGTGAACTCCAGTTGAAAGTTTTCCTGGAGTAAGATCAGAACAAGGTCTCTTTTCTGGAGATCTTTTCTTCTTCAGGTGCTTATAGGATCTCTGCTCTGCCTGTCACTGATTTTCTATAAACTTTATTCTCTTGTACACTTCCACTTCCTCATCTGTCAAACTTGGTCAATAGGTCCTGACACTGCTGGGAAGTCTGGGAGATTCATAGAGTGCAAAGGCTTCAGCTTCCTTTCTGTAGTAAACTACACTAAAGAAAACCACAAATATTTTGCAACAGAAATTCACATCCTCTCTTTTCTTTTCTCTTATGTACCGTGAGTTTCCCATAGTGACAGAGTAAAGTCAAAGGCTTAGAGCAAATGGAGTAAACATTTTCACATTGCTTTTATTGCCAGAATATGTCAAAGCCATCATGTAAACCTCCTTGCATTTTCTGGAACATTTTAAGGGCTAAGCCATTAACCTCTTACAAGGCTAAATCTATCGAGTTCTCCAGGCTTCCCTTGCTCTGTTCTTACTTCCCTGCCGAAACCCTTTCAGTACTTGGAAATTGCAGGGTAGACCATGTCCTTTATAAACAGACAGATGCCACCTGTCCTCACAGACCATCCCCTTCTCCATCTTTCCTCTTTGTCATGTGCTGCAATCCAGTTGCTGTCACTTTTGCCCTCCAGGCATTCTCATTCTCCCCCAAATCTCTCCTTATTTCTCAAGAGAAAAATAAGCCTCAGCCTTACACAAGTTGATGAGAGCAGCAAACTCTCACCTTGCTTCCTCGGGCAGTGCCAGAGCCTTCCCCACATCCCAGGGTAGGGGCTGTCCTGGAGGTGACAGAGGTTCAGAGCTCTGGTTTTGCTGGCTGACTCTGGGAATCCTGTCTGGTGGCCAGCAGGACTGGGAGCACTGATCCAGGGCCAGTTCGTGCCTTACATTTTTCCCCTCCTGCTTTGCTGCATGTTCTCCTGTTGTTTTTTTATTTTTCGCAGACACTTGGCAAAAGAAAAACAATCCTGCACCTCACAGACATTTTAATAATTCATATTCAGTTTCAGTTACTGCAAGTTTAATAAACAAGTATTTATTAGAATACAATAATTTCTTCTTAAAGCAGCCAGTTTTTAGGAATGAAATCACAATAATTACCTGTAAGGATATGTACACGAATAACAAACATTCAGTCCTCCTGTTTTTGTGTTTCATTCCTTTTCATGAAAGCCTTCTCCACTGTTCCCCTTGCCCTTGTTTTAGCAGAGACTTTGCTTTTAATTGGACTTGAATATTCAGCTGGGTTCAAACCCAAATTTGTATGTAAAACCGCTATACATAGCAACCAGCTCATCCTGGAATCCATTAAAAGTAACAAGAGGGATTGAAATGTGATTATTTCAAGAGCTCTCTTGCATTTATAGGAAAACAGATTTATTGCACTTGCAGAGAAGCTCTCCCAGGTAAGGGAGATGCAGGTGATAACATTGAGTCCTCCTGGTTTTTCCTCTTGTCCACAAAGCAGAACCATGCGGATTTCCAAGCTAATTTCATACCTGAAAGACAGCTTGTCATGCACTGATAGCCTGCTATGCACTTCTATGCTGAGACTGATTTTACTTTAAGCACAGTGACATACCAACACTGCCCATTTCTGCAGCCTCCTTCCTTCAGCCCTCCCTTGGGATGCTTTGCAGGCCCCCATGAAATTCAGCTTAGCACTAAATGGAAGCATTGGAGAATACAGTAGCCTGTACAAAACTAAAATAAATCAAACATTGTTAAGTGGCAACCACAATAAACATGCCTGCAAGAGCCAGGAAAGTAGGTTGAAAAGCTGTCTTAAATCTCCAGAGAAGGCAAGCCCAGCAGTCTCAGCACCATGCTGCAACAGGGGGTTTGACCACATCCCCACCACCCCACCCTAGTAAGCACAGCCAGCCTCTCATGGGGCTACAAGGAAATTTGGGCTCACTGCATAAAAAGCAGCACGTTGCCCGAAGGGCAGACCACAGTGCCAAATTACATCCTGCCACCTCAGCTGCCACCCCTCCGGGAGGATACAGGCTGTGTTTTCATTCCAGGGGAGGTTTTTATTATTTCTCTCACTTGAAAAATAGCTATTTTCATAAAGAGCATCTTTCCTGCACTCCCACTCACAGCAAGAAAATGGAAAAGCGATGCAAAGCCTTTGGGTTTCTCCTTCTAGCACTTGACAGGGGAAGTTTCCCAGGAACAAAAAGAAACCTGACCTTAACAAGATAATGAATTGTTTTTAGGGACGTGTGTTGTGGAACTGTTTAATGGAAGAGAACATGGGGGGAGGACAATTTTGATTTTCTCAGCAGGGAAAAATAATACTTCTATAAGTCAGAAGCACACACCCTGAAGCTTTGGCTCAATTTTTGACGGGCAAGTCCTCCACTAAGACTTGCCTTGCTGGTTGCCCTGCAGTGACCTCATACAGCAGTCCCAGAAGAGACCTTGAAGTCATCATCTCCAAAGGCACATGCTTGGATATGCCTCCTCTGAGATAGTCTGCCTTCCTGGGGAGGACGTACATTTAACTCCAGGGCTACAAACAGAGGGCAAGGTGAAGCAGCAGCATGTTCTCCTGTGTCAGGTAAAGTATGGCCTTTCAAGTTGCTCTTCAAAACAGAACATCCTCCTTTGGACCAGAGAGGCATACACAGCTCCAGCTGAGGTTACTGGTGAAAGGTCTGTGCTTAGAGAAGCTGTGATTAGAGGCTAAATGAAACACGATAAATTTGTAGTGTTTTTAAGAGTATGTTTTACTGACTGTCACACACCCTTAAGTGTTGCAAGTCTGTTGATCCCAAAAGGTTCAGGCCACTACACAAGTCACAGGAGCCAAGGTGGTTTTCTTTGAAGTCTTGCTTCTAGTTGCTTACAACTGCCAGCTCTCAAGCTAAATGAGTTGAAGCTTGGCTCTCTGTAGATAAAGGTCTTAAATTTACACTATAGCAAAAGAGCTCTCAGAGCACGGAGAAATTCCTCTGCACCATGCAGATTCCTGTAAGAGTTAAGCACTGTAAAGTACATTGGGGTCATCTGGTGAATGGTACTACAGAAGACAAGTCCCATTTTTCTTACAGATTCCACATCTCAAGTTTGTTTGGGGTTTTTTTGGTGACATGGTTTGTTTTTTTTCTAAGATCAAATGGAAATTAATTGAACATTAGTGTGGCTCAGCTCTGTAGAGGATCCTTAGTGATATAAATTAACACAGCTCTGACCCATATTCCTAATTCACACCTTCTTGCAAACCCAGGAATGGATGTTTGGTGGTGAAACGTAAATAGTTAACTATACAAGCCTTGGCTTCAACAAAATTAAGGACTCATCAATTTACCTGCATTTTGACAGTCTTCATTCCAAAAATAGAAGAGGAAGGAGGCTTTTATTTCAGTATCCTAGAGTTTGTCCACTCTCCACATCAACTCAAAACCATTTTATAAGAGCCTGTGACTTGTGTCTTCTGCCAATGCATTTCCCTGGTGTATTGGCATAGAAGCACGCTGGGCAAATGCAAAAAACAACAACAAAAAATAATGACCATGTTTGGATCTAACCTAGTTTGGGAATCCTTGGGATGCAGGGGAATTTGAACTGGCTACCCAGTTCCAGCTGTGTAAAAAAAGCCCTTGCTTCTTTTTAAGCTTATTTATGCACAGATCAAACAAACAGACTTCCAAGTGCTTTCATTTAACTTTGATGCCAAACTTTGATGTCTTCACCATTTACAATCATTTTTATGTGCATTTAATATTATTTTTTTGTCCAAAATGCTATACATAAAAAGACCAACTTCATTTGAAATATGCAGCATTTTTGCTATTTGAAAACTCTGCATTTTTAATTTGTTTCTTATCAGCAGAGTACTTCTGGGGCAAAGAGAACATAAAGTTTTTAATGCCTTTCAGTTGATTTAAATTAATATTTTATGTTTGTATTCAAAAGAGCTGGCTAATACAAGGTTACTAACTTTTTCACAACTTTAGCACGTGTTATATGCAAAGTAATGGTTATTTGTCAAATGTTTGGTGCTTTATTCTATGATGAGTACGCAAAAGATGACAGTTCCACACAGTTTAATCCGCTTGGATCATTGCTCAAAAGCCCTGTGCCCAAGCTGGGGAACAGAGGTACCCCAGCCTCTCAAGGTTAAGATGACAATATATCAACCTTTTGCTATAGATGCAAATACCAGCCTTCGTGTGCTTGAAAGCCTTATCTCCCCAAAACAACAAAACAGGGGAGCATTTCTCTCCCTAGTTCTGTACTTCTGCCAAGCTCTTTTCCAAGAACATAGAAAGTCAGAGATAAGAATGAAGCTTTTAATCAAAAGGGGCCTGAAGGATTTCTATTGCATTTAATAACTACTTCATCACTGTCACTAGATGAAAGCGCTGTATTGGGTTCCATAGCTGACAACAGTGGTGAGGTAAGGATAGTCTTCAATTAGGAAGCTATACCCCTCTCCTTTTAGAGCTGATGGAGAAGGACAGTATCTGAAGTTACCTTTTCACTGCTGAACACTCCAGCTAGCTTTAATCTAGGTAGCTCAGAGGCTGGTAGCAATCTAGTACCAGCAGGACAGAGCTCAGTTTGTATTTATCATTGTATTTATCAGAATTAAGGTCAGAGTGATGCCGTAGTCATAATGCCCAGAAATCTTCCAAGATTCCGCTAAGACGACTGTCCTAGATGACTACCATGGAAGCTGGGAATCATTTCCAGTAGGCATCTACTACCCAGAAACTGACTTGAGTCAAATCCGAGCGTTTTAAGTTGTAGGAAGTTAACCCACAGGATTCACTAAACATAGAGATGAACCCTGGGCTTTCAAAACAAAAAATAGCTTTTTAAGTTGGGATTCCTGCCATGCCACTCCTGTTTAGAGCACAACTAACCTTCAGCTCACCGAATCAAGAACATACCTTCAAGCAGGAAGAATTACCACTCTGTTCCTGACATACCCACATGTTGTGCCAAACATTTTCTTTCTTCGTGTTTGTGTATATACACTGTTACAGCCCTAAACTTCCCCGTGGGCCTGACCACTCTGAGAATTTAATAGGCACACAAACCATTTATTTTTTTTATGTTCCTCAGTTGAAACTACTGGACTCAACCTGGACCAGCTGTGCAAAGGAGTCAGCAGAAGGTCATCACCCACTTACGCAAAGTCTTCACTGAGCATCTCGCCAGGAGAATGTTAGACCCGCTCTGGAAGCATTAACTTCTATCACTTTGGTTAACAGGAAGCAACGGAACAGCTCAGAGAGGAATCAGCAGAGAGGCAAGCTCTCAGACCATCCCTGCTACAGCTATCACAGTCACAAATGAGATCTGCAAATAAAGTCTGGAAAAGGACTGAAGTTAGAGGAACATAATTACATACCTGAGTCCCACACAGCACAAGCTACTGCAGTGTTAGCACCCCATTTTTACAGAAAGAAACCATTTATGCTATTATCCAAGAGGATACAGTACAGGGGAGAAAGTTTTCCTCTCTAGGGCAGATGAAGGAGGAGGAGAGCACTGAGAAGCAATCATTAGTAAAATAATCGGCTGCCTGCTTTGCACAGTTGCCACAAAATGTTTACGCTGTCAGTGCCATGAATATGTTGGCTTGCCAAAGTCACAGCTGCGCCAAGGAACTGTCTACTGCTGGGGCTGCTGTTGCATTTTGCCTTGTAGGTAGGTAGAGGATGCACCCCTGAGTCATCACCCCTATTCCTCTGCTATCCCAGGAACTGTATTGGGAAAAGCTATTATTAGCCTCCTTCTGAAACCTAGAATTTTGGCCCTCATGATTGCTATCAGGACAAATACAACATCCAAAATCTACTTTTGAGAAATGAAGGAACCATGCTGCCTGATAAAGGATCTGAATTAAGTAGCGGAGTTTTTTTTTTAAGTAGTGATAAGTTGGAAGCTTCTGTGTCAGAGAACAGGACCTGTTATTTTTGTCCTGCTGTAGATAGAAAGAAATGTTAATGTCTTATGTTCAGGGCCAACGATACTGAGTTTATTGTACTGCGCTGGAGCGGGGTAGAAGTGTCACTTCATGAAAGTATTTTTGTTTGCTTTTCCCTCTCATTTTCCAACTGACTTTAACAAAGCACACCTCGAAGAAGAAAGGATGCCTTTGTTTTGTATCAAAGAAGATGGACATAGAAAAGAACTTTTAAGAGACCCAAACGTAGTTCACTGAGCACAGGCAGCCATTGCAAAAATTTCATCAAGAAGTCTCACTTATCAGCGAGAAATCATATTAAAGAAGGATATGGTCTAGGAAGGAAAGACATGCACCATGCAGTAACTTACTCATATGCTTCATGTTAAAGAAAGCTTTTAAGAGCACAATCCTGAAAGATGCTGCAGGCTCCCTGCAAGTTACTGCTGCTCTCAGTTCCAGTGGTGTTGAGCATACTCAGCACACTGCAGGATTAACCTCTAAAGGCTACCTGATCCAAAAGCCAAACTGTTAAATGAATAAAATCCCTGCATGCTAGATCAGGACATGAGAAGATTGCCTGCGCTGCTGACAGATTAAGATTATCAAGTGAATAAATCTAGCATGTGATAGATAAAACAAATACCCATTAAAAATATAAATCTCTCAACAGTAGGAAGAGTAAAGTATTCCTAGCACAGACTCTGAAAGCCTTCAAAAAGACAGGCATATCCAGCATCAGAACAGATGGAGAAGATGAACAATAATTGCTTTCCAAGCATCCATCCCCACAAAAGTAGTGAGCACAGGCCCCCTAAAGAGACAGATAATAAGAGCAAAAGAAAATGAAGAACATCTTTGAAACACCTAGGACTTGATGAGAACAGGTGGGAATCTCTGCTTTGAAATGTGACATACTAGAGACAAACCCAGGCATTTCTAGCTACTTAACCAATAGTTTACTCGGTATTGCCTTGATCTCGGACAGAAATTTTCACCAACTTTTGTAGGTAAGGGAGGTGTAATTGCACCAGATTTCCGACCCTTATTCTTGACTCCAGTCAGCCCAATGTAAACCCAAATTCCACACCATTTTGTCCCTTCCCTTCACCAGCTTTGCAAATCACCTTCCCCTTCTAAGGGCATCACAGTTTCAGTTGTTTCACACTCAAGTTTCTATGTCTTGGTCAAGAAGGTGCCATCTGTCTTCCCTCACTCAACTATCTTCAACCACATTTCTACATTTACCTAAGGCCCTGGGCACACTTGGGATGAAACTTAGCCAGTGTTATTTAAGAGCTTGCTACCAACAGGGATCTTGGGTGCCTTCCCCAGTTCATATGGACAGGGCAGACAAAACATAGCTAAAGCATATGCATGAATATACTATTATAACATAGTTCTTCCACTACTATAATATAAGCTCTACGTAGAAGTCATCCCTGGTGATTGAACCTTTCCAGCTCAAGGTTTGGTATCTCCTGCTTGTCTTTTTCTCACAAGAAACATGTTACAGGCTCCAACTTAGGGCACCTCTGTCATGGCACAGACTGTTGCTACAGCCTGTGCTCCAAGCTGACAGAATACAAACCCATCCAGGCAGCCTTCAGCCACAATACAAACCCAGGCAAAACCCTGAGCCCAGTCCTGCTGGGAGGACGCTGACTGCTAACTCTGGACTGCCTTCCCCTTCCTGTGCAGGCAGGTTCTTCTTCAGACAGTCCTACATTCAGACTCACTGAACTCGTGGCACATTTCAGGCCTGAAAGAAACAGAAAATGACTTTTTAAGCCCATGGAGAGAACCAGAACCATAAGATACAGCTGAAAGCTAAAGCTATTTAAGTTATGACGCAGCACATTGAAAAAAGGCATTTAGTTGCTGGAAGGAGAACTACCACAAGGCAGATGTCCCACCTCCATTCTGTACCAGTGGGGTTCAGCTACATCACCTTTCTGGTGAAAACTTCTGTCTTTCCTGATTTGCAGCCCTTTTAAGAATTTTCCAGTACACCTTGCTGTACTGGAATGATTCAGGGAATTCAAACTTCAGAAGAGAGAGGGTAGCAAGACGAGGCTCACTATTAATGATTTAATCAGCCATTTATGGGGGTTTCTGGGTTTGTGCCAACTCTACCTTCAGAGTTTTAGGACACACACTGTGTGAGGGGAAATAGGACTTCAGTGTGCTCTCTCAAGCTGTTCTATTACACCTGATTTATAGCATGACACTACTTGTTCTAGCCCATAACCTTGAGCTTGTAAGCTACACAGGGGAAAATTTACTAACTACTGAGTTTATCTTAATGCACTATTGGGAATTTTAAGTGGGGAAAAAAGAAGACAAGGAATCAGGGGCATCTAGAAGCACTGGTTTTGAACTGCAATCCTTTAATGGCCCAGTGCAGTGCACCTCACAGTCCACTCTGTTTTCATTTAATTAAAGTTTTCATTTACATGGCCAGCATGGAGTAAGGACCTATGTTTGCCTTGCTCTGAAGAAGATAAGTAATAGGAGACATGTAGACACATTTCCCTGATTAGCTGTATACATTGATGGAGTTTACCACAATAGCCTTTACTCCACTCTTAACTAGCCTAAAAGTTTGATTAATAACAGAAGCCAGAAAACTGTTTTGCAGCTTTTCTGTTAGGAAAGAAAATTATCATCCACATAACAGAACAATTTCCTAGTGGTAAAGGAGTCCTCACTGGTGTATACAGACAAATAATGAGAGCTAGAACACAGGCGCCACAGGTACTTACTGCAATTCTGATGAGCAACCTAAAAAGAACCTGGGACTTGCACGAACATCAGCCTGAATATGAGCCAACAACAGGCTGTCATCACAGATACAGCAAACTGCATATTTGGCTCTACTAAAAGCGTGGCCACACGACCAAGGGAAGTTGCCCCTCTCATCAGTGCTGGTGAAGCTGTACCTGGAACATTGAGTCTGGTTTTACGTCCCCCACTGCAACAGAGACAGGGAAACTGGAGTGGGTACAGCACAAGGGATAGAGAGCTAGATTTATGAAGAGAAGTTGAAGCTGGGCTTGTTCATCCTGCCAAAAACATGGTTAGCAGGGTGATCCAACAGCAACAGGAGAGTTATAACATGATAGTCAACCACCTCTCGGTAGTACCAGGCAATAGAACAAAGGACAAGGACAAAGTACAGCTTGGGAGCCTCAGGCCAGGCTTTGCAAGAAGTTTTCACAGGGATACTAGTGTAGCACTAGTACAGGCTACCAGAGAGGTGGTTGGATTTCCAATATTGTTAGACAGAGACACGGGTGACTTGATGCAGCGTTGACAATGGTCCCAACTCCAAGCTAATTCAAAATAAAGATACCATATGAATATAAACATGATTTAAGCCTACATTTTGTTATTTTTGGAAGCAAGAAATTGACTGAATCTAGGTTCATATATGACAAATTCATTTTACCACAAAATTTGATGGTTGTACTACTGTGCATTACACAGAAATAGCACCCATAGGTGCACTGGTCACTCAGATGCTCTGCCCCACCTTTTGTCTTGTTTCAAGAATGCTCTGTTCAAGTGTATTACACAGACTTTCAGATTTATTTCCTCAGCTAATACTCTGAGGTGGATGCATAATTTGCCCAATGTAAAGTTACACTCTCCTTGGCTCGTTCTCTTCAATGGCAGCCTGCCCTCTGTATCAGCCTACAACTCCCTTGAAAAAAAGGACTGTGTTGATGTTACAGAGCAAATACAAAATCATCTCTGCATTTGCTGACTACTCCCAAGAGGTATCTTGTTCCTTACTTCAGTCTAAGTACTCAAAAGTCAGTTCCTGAAACTTTCCCCTCCTTTATTTTCCCTAGGCAAGGCTCCAGCAAACAGTAACTTGCACGATTATTATTGCTATTACAGTCTCTTGTTTTCTTTAATTAGTAATTATTTTAAATTACATGGATGAAGTGCAGCTGAATAGATGTCATTCAGCAATAAAGGCTTGTTCTTTGAAAAGCTTGAAATAGGAGCATTTTCA
>NW_009632504.1:63084-73957 GCF_000690535.1 Cariama cristata
CAGGACTATAGCTCACGTGGTAAAGAATGTCACACTTTGTTTCTACGGTTCATTGAGGATATTATGAGTAACCTTATTTCCATCTAAGGGAGAATTCTGTTTGCAAATGTCTTTCTAGCATCCTAGCAGTGAATTTTTGTAGCAAACAGTGATTTTCGAAAATCAAACAGTGATTCCTGTTGTTCCTTCACTCCAGTGACTGAAGGATTTCCCAAGCAACCCCGCAATGCAGCAGTGGCAGTACTGTTATACACCTCCCATTCGTGCAGACAGGGGCAATCAGAAGATTTCTGCCATGTGACCTTGGTTTAGTCAAGTGCACGCCAGGTACAGCATCACAGCTGAAGCACTGGGCAGAACGTGCCTGTCTGTGCCCACGTACCACCCAAGTTCTAATGCAGTCTACCTCACAACAGCAATTCCCAGTACAGACCTGATCAGGATCAGAGATGCCTAACTGTCCAGTCATTGCCTATCACACTCACATTTACCACTTTATAACTATATTCATGAGTCTTTCCTTACTCTACCTTTGATGAACTACCTCTTCAGTAACTGCCCAGGAGTTTTAAAAAGGAAAAAAAAAACAAACACACGCACATCTAAAAAGACACCAGGCTGTCTGACCAAAGTACTTGGACTTTCTCACTGGATACCTTAAAATGTTTATGAATAAGCTCAACAGCAGGTTTTTAAGTTTTCCTCCATTAAATCTCACATTGCTGAGCACAGCTCACAGTCCTGCTCTCCTCAGATTTCCCTGAAGCCTTACTACACCTTCACGCATACTTGCTCCTTCTCCAGTTTCTGTAACATCAGCACATACACACACAAGTGGTGAGTTTACTCTGCCCCCAGACGTTACTAATAAAATTAGCATCAAGCAGAGGCCTAGTTGCCTCTCTCCCTCCCTTCCAGTGACAGCTCATTTAAGAATGTGCTTTTATGGGAGGTCACAGTAATAAATGACCATCTTCTGCTAAAGACCTGTTGCAGTTAGCACAGAATTTTCTGTCTGAATCCATATCGGATATCTCACTGAAGTGTAGATGTACTAATTACCAAGAAAGCACAGTAGAATCAAAAACTCCCAATTTTATTTATATATAGAACTTGAACAGTATAAAGCTTTATCACTGGATCTTACTGAATTTTAAAAAGGTTCAGGCAAGTTCCCACACCAGTGTTCTGATGCACCCATCACAGAAACCACTTCAGACACTCTTACTGTCCTACCAGTGAAAGGCAGGGATCAAGCCAGCTCAAGCCCCTCATCTCATCACATCTCCCATCATTGTACCGTTACAGACACAGCTGTGGAGCTTCCATAGCCAACACCATAAGGATCCACTATGGGTTACAGATCTTTAAAAAGGCAGGAAAGAAGAATAAGAGGCATGCTGAAAAGCATGTCCAAAGAGTCTTCCCACTTACTGTTTTGAGAAAGAAAACAAGAATGACAAACAACTACCTTGCTTTTTGACTGAAAAATTTTAAAAGCCCAGGTCTGTTTATTTAAAGAGTGTCAGGGCCACCTGCTGCATCATAAAGAGGCTAGAAAAGACATCAGTCACATTCTCACTTCTCTCCCCATCTGCAGATTCATAACTAGAGCAATGATATCTCTAAGGATACAACCTTTTCTGAAGGTCCAGAAGGGATCTGAAGGAAAATCTGCAGCATGCAGGACAAACAGGTACTGGAATAAAATATCTAGAAGCCAGGTTTACATGCTTAGATGACAAGCGCTTATTAAGCTTGGATTATTTTTGCGATTTTTTTGTCTTCTCCGAGGTCACTGACTCCAAAAAAGATTTAAGTCATTCAAGTTTGCTACAACTTGCAAGACATTCAAGTATGACAAAAGAGTTTAACAGCAGCTGCCAGAGCAAAGCACAGCTGTTTATCATAGCACACCAGAAACGGTTCTTCAAACACACATCACAGACTACAGAGAGAGAGTTTTATCAGGAACACACCTTTCAGACAAAAGTTACTAAATTGTGGCTTTAAAGCAAGTAATGCATCTGCAAGTGCACTGCAGAAAAACAGACTGCAAATAAGCACCGATTAACAGTATTGAGCTATGCATGCACTTCTTGTGTAACTTCACAATCCCCTAACATTCTTTAACATCATGAGACCATTTCTTTGGTAGTCAAAAGAAAGAGCTGTATGCCACCTTCATTAAGACAACAAAGACAATTTGTTTCCTTATAGGAACTGTCCCTTTGCCAGCATTCAAGTACTGATCAAAGTAAACAGATGTAAGAAAGGTTACCACTAGGTTGGTGTGGTAAAAAGACCCAAATGAGGTAAGTAATTTATCTCCCATTCTAATGTTCCCAGAATGAAAAAGAAAGGTCTAAATATCAGACATTTCCATAAACAAGCAACGACACATTCTCTTTTTATGCTGATGCTCATAGTCTCTGGTGATCCGAATTAAAAATTTGAGTGGGTGAAGTGAAATTCCCCCTATTGACCTCAGTCTTTTTCTCTTCAAAGAAGTAATGATAAAAATGGGGTTGTTTTCAGAGAACTGAAAGCCTGATTTGTATATGCAACAAACCATTTCATATTAAATCCACAAAGCATTTTACTTGCTTCAATATTACAAAAGCAATTGGTTTCCAGACAATGCAGAATAACTAGTTCACTCTTCACCAAGGTAAGCTTTTCTCCATATTATGCCTGTTACCCACACTGAGCTTCCACAGAGAACAGCCTGAACTCCATACACATATCAGAGTATTAATGCCATGGTCAGAATCAAGAACAGAGTTTCAACATGCTGTAAGTTTTCACTGCCAGTTCCTCTCTGACTAACTAACTATTGCCACCTACCGACTGCCGAAAACTGACCTTTGAATGATTTTTTTTTTATTCCCCAGTCCCAGATACAACACCTAAGATGCACAGAGGCTGTAAGGAAAGAGCATTACAGCCCAGATAAAGAAACCATAAATTGATGCCTGATAATCTCAACTATTATTGTTACTTGTTTTGTTCCACTGTTGTAGGTACTTTAAGATGTCAAATTTTAGCAGTTGTAGTCCAAGTCTTGACCTTGCAATGTGACTGTCAAGCACATATTTTTACAATAGAAGACCCAACCACACATAATGGAGACTGCTGCATGAATTTGAGGACAACCACATTCCTTACAAGCTTTGTAACAGCACTGTATGTTCTAGATTTGATAGTCCAGGGTAGAACTTGAATGCTGTGGTCCAAGTAACTGAGAAAAAGTAACATCTGTTGCTGCTTTCCAAGATTTTTCCATACCTATGGCTTGACAAGTAAGAAAAAAAAAGCCTATGATCATCCAGCTCCAGCAGCACCAAAGATATAACTGAAACATTATTTTAATTATTCTTTTACATAATTACATTCTCAAACAAGAAATATCTATATAGTTACAAAAGTTTGTCACAGTGTATTCACAAGGGTTCTACTCCGCAGCTGCTCCACATATTCTTTTGCTTGGTCAAAACCAGTCCTTGGTGGCTCTGGAGGAGGAGGAGGACCTTCCACCAACTTCACAAAGTAATGGCACCTGACGATTTTCATGATGCCAAACATGCCTTTGCCGTGGTAACGAATCCGCTTCACATAGCGGCCTCTGCCCGTCATTGACTCAGCTGAAGGAAAAAGGTCAGGGAGAGAAGACTATTCAGTCAAGAATAAACTACTACACATCTGCAACTGAAACACTGTCTTGCCAGTGTATTTTTCATGATGGTATATGAAAAGGTAATTCTACTCAGGGTTCTCTCCTCCATCTTTCTTCAGTTACATTTAGCAGATTACTGCAATAGAGGAACCCGTGAGTTGAATTAATACACGTCAGTATCACCAAAAAGCTGAATTTGGAAAGCACGCATGCAAAGATAAATATGTAGTAAAGGACAAATCCAAAGGAAGCTACACTGAGCACTTACTAGATTACACAGTTCTTCTGAAGATGGTATTAATTCCACTGCTTTTCAGTAGTTTGTCTCAAGAATTCCTGTAGAAGTCTTACAGACTTCATTTTCCCTCCTTTCTCCCTTTATTGCATTCATCATAGGTATTTTCATTATCTACTATTTCATCATAGTCCAGCACTAGCAGATAAACCTTCTTATGGCAAAGGCCTGGAAGGCTCCAAAGAATTCTAATCAAATCTGCTCTACAATCCAGGTTACTTTAAGCTTATAAGGTCAGCTTAGTAACATTCATACTGTATTTGCCAAAATGGGAATTTTTTTCTTTGAGTCTAAAAACACCTACAAGTAAACATTTCTAACACTCCTCTAGGCAAGAAAGTGCTGTAGTTATTACCAGCTTATCCTGTAATCATCTATAACAAAGCCTTTTTATCAAGAAGTCTACTGTCAATGTTCATTTATACTGATTCTAACAGAAGTTTAGACTCTGATCCTGCAAATCTAGTAGTACCAGCCATGGACAAAGCTTCCAGCATCTATGTTCGCTCGCAACATTAAAAAGTAATAACAGTTTGCTTCTTGTTATCTAGTCTTCCATAATCATGTCAAACATCTTCCTCTTCAGGACTTTCTGTTCACATAGGGAGCAGAAATTCCACTCTCAGATGAATGCATCTTAAAAACAATGCATTTAGCAGATGCCAGAACACCAGTCAGACACTAACTATAACAACCTGATGCATGAAGGCTCAACAACCGCACTAACTTCAGTTGTGCTGCAAGTTAGAAGCGCACGCCTTTCATGTTTTGCTAAAAGTAATTTTACTAGAAACTATCCTCTATTCACTTCTGCTGATTTGAAGCAACAAAACCTTATTAAGGATAAAACTTTTTCATAGAGTAGGATGACTTTTTTGCACTAAAATAAGAAAAAATAATGTACCTATATGTAAATTTGATTTGAATTCCACATTGTGATTTCTTACTGCCATTTCCTGTGCTTCTAACAGAACCTGTAACAAAATGAAAAGAAATGGAAATACTGAGTAGGAATTTAAGCAATGCTATTTCTTATCTCTAGAGAAGATGGAAGAAATTGTAAGTTTAAGTCAGTTACAGAAAAAGTATTCTATAGAGATCAAAACTGTTAAAAGACAAACATCTTTTACATAAGTATGTTCTTTGCATACAGACTGAAAAAGCTTCAGGACAACTTTATTACATCTTTGGGGAGGAAAGGGAGTGGAAAAGATGGTTCCCACCAGCATTCGTCAGCCTTCTATCCATGGACCTTTGTCTAATTAGACATCAGACTAGAAACAAATTCCAAGGTGGGCAAAATTAACCTAGACCATTCAGTATTTCCAGCTAATACAGGATACTTCTTTGTCCTTATTATGTCAGAAATCAATGCTGTGGCCAAGAAAATTAGTCATTTGAGACTCCTGACAACTACAGTGTATGAAAAGCTTTCATCCCTTTACAGAACTCAGTCCCTTCCCTGATGATATCCTTCATCTCTTACAATTTTAAAAACCAAAGCACATAGATGTAGCAGCCATTAAGTGACAAGGATTCTGCATTATTTACCATGAACTTAACAGCAAGCATTGTTAGAGAGGGCACTCATGTAATTATTATCATTACAAGTTAAAACAGCCAGCACAAGTGACCTCGGCATATTCATAAACCACAACATTACATGACTGCTACAAAAATATGTTGTTTGAATGTGCTCCACAGAAACACAGAAAAGCACATAGAAACATCTCCAAACTGCTGGTGATAGGTATTGATTTTAAAGTTTTCTTGAAACTAGGAGTGTTAAAGTATACTAGTACATACCTCTTTGATCACCTTTGCTCCCTTTTTATCATTAAATTCCAACTGAGCAAGAGCTTGATCAATGGACATTCCTTTTATCTGCAACCAAAATGTTACAGTTAACTTCTGCAATTAAAAGTATTTCCCTTCTCCTGTTCAGGAGACAGTTTTTAAATAGTTTTGCTGTTGTAAAGAGCAAAGCAAAGACTTTGGTTTCCTTAATTACCATTTCGTCAATGTATTATCTTATATATAGAACTTCTGAGCTAAATATTGAATAAATCTTGGTAAAACATTCCAATTTTTTTCTTAAATAGAAAAACAGCCCATTACTATCCTTCAAAATTCACCTTGCCATCTACTACTAGGCAGAAAACAATATGAAAATTCTTCCACAGTGCATAATCTGCATATGATCCTAGGTACACAATTGAGAACATAGTAGGATGAAGCAGCTAAACCAAACTACAAAAACCTGTTCCCCTGCACATATGCATGCTCTTCCCCAGGACTCTATCATGAAGATGCTTATTAGACTGTGATTTAACTAGACTGTTAAAGCAAATACAGGAATTAAATCTTGTGTTCTAACAAATACAGTACACAAAGAATTTTTTGCTTACCAGTTTTGCCAGATACCACATCTTATCTTTGCTATATTTTATTTCCCTCCGACAGTGATATATTTCCTAGATGCAAAAAAAAAAAAAGTTAGAGGATCAGTAATTTTTTTGTGAAAACAACAGAGCATGCATGTCTGCTCCACAATCTATTTTCTTACTAGGAATAAAATAAGCATGACTCCCCCTACTATACCATGAACATACCAAATCAGGCATACATTTGAAACTGAAATCATTAAAAAAAAAGTCGCTTACATACAGAAAATTTTATAAACTAATTCTTGTAAGATTGTATTAAACAGAAGCCCCTGAAAAGGATAAGAAGATTTTTCATCATCTTTTCCTTTCTTCCTCACTACCTTTTGGAGCAGTCTAAGACTGACATGCCCATTCAGTCTTGAAAAATATTACCCTACTGTCAAGTTAACTTACTGGGATAGCAACTGAACAATATTACCAGAACTTAATTAGCTCTTCAGAAGTGAAGAGGGTTTCAAGTTTGATTGACGTGAAGCACTGTCTCCAAAGACACATTTAACATTGTTACTGTACTAACAGGGACCAAAACTAGCTAGTAAAATTTAACTTCAATACAAATTTGAAAGAGATGGCATTCTTTAAAAACAGGTAAAAAACTAATTTAATAAGCAAGTTGGTCGGTAACTGCATTTTCACATACATTGCATTAGTCAGCACAGTACATAGCATGAATTTCCACGTCCTAGGCCATAACGTTCACAGAAGCCATGAACGCTCATGGCCCACAAAAGCACATGTCAAAAAAACCAACCAAGCTATTCTTTTGAGATGCAAATACGTTACTTCGCTGAGCAGTATGCTTGACAGAGGCCACAACACATTAATTCCCAATGAAGAAAAATTACAAAAATGGAATTCCAAAATATGAGTTTCAAAGTGAGGAAATACTGAAAAATTAACCTAAAATTCTCCCAGGTTGTGCTGCAGAGAAAGCAGCACTGATTAGTCCCTTCAGTGATCAAATACACAACACTAAGTTTTCATGCACAACTTAAATTAAGAGGCTTGCTTTTGTTCACATTTAACTGTACCTCCCAGTTTTATAAAACGATCAATAAGGGGGGACAGGGAGAAACAGACAAAAACCTGCTGTTATCAAAAACTAATCTTTTATAACTGCATTTAAAAAATTGACTATGTCACTTATGCTGACTTTTTCAAAAGTTGTCTTGAACAGCCAGTAGAAGGCCTTACATAGAGCACACAGGTAACAAAAGGATTTTAGAATCTTTGCTTCAGTTTATGGCTTGGTAAAACACCAGTTATTGTGCAACAGACTGAAGAAACAACCCCACTGTACAGTACATGGTTTCCTAAGGAAAAAAAACTTCCTGCAATCATATGCCCACATCCAACTCACATGTCCCTCCCCACATAACTTTAGAACCTCTCAGTCCATATTAAACATTTCAAGCAACCGCTATGACAGAAAACCACCTCTGAATAGCTTCATTAAGGGGAGGCCACAGCAAGAGGGAACATGTTATCAGATCTCAGAGAATCTATAATGCAGAGAAATTAAGAAATGAAAAGAGCATGCACTCTATTGTACCTACATCAAACAGGCACCACTAGTTCCTCTACTCAAAGAAAGTTACATTTAAATCTTTGTGCACATAAGCAACAATATAATCATGTTTTTCTCTAGTTATTTATTGTCTGTACAAACAGAACAAGTGTATAACTATACATGCTTGGTAACTTCTACCTCCTTGTAGTTCAGAGACTTCCACAAAAAGATGATGGACCCTTTGGAGTTTTCATCACATATTAGGCAGGTGATCAACTACAAGGAACTTGAAGCTCCAATATATTTTAGAAATGGAAAACATTCAAAGTGATGTTAGCTTTTACAATATAAATATGCCAAACTGACTAAAATCTTAACTAACAAATGAGTAAGCTATCAAAATTGCAGAGTCACCCAGAAACAGTGACAACCTGTTCAGAAACTGCCAAACATAAACAGGTAAGGAAATTCACAGGTGTATCCTTACAGCTGGTCTGCGAGGTTCGCCAGGCAGCTGGGGAGGGTAAACAATCCTGTTCTTTTTCTCCCACTTCCCAAATTTCTGCAGAGACGTGCTTGTGTGGATGCATGACAGAGGAAGAAGGCTACCAGATGCTAGCCACCTGCAAGACAAGACCACAGTCTTTGTTGCTGAACACAACCTGCCCAGTTTATCTCGAAAATTGTGAACCTACTTGTCTTGATAGAGAGAAATGACACATTTGACTACTCACAAAATAAAACTTAAAGTCGTCTGTAGCTTAAGTTGAAAGGGCTTTTTAATTCAACAAGAAGCCTCAAGCTTCCTAAAGCAAACCATGAACTATAAGCGACATTAGTATAGCATGAGATTACACATTAAGTGTCCGCAGATCATCACACAAAGACACAATCATCTCTTTGTTCTTCTGTGAAGTTCATTACTCACACAAAGAATTTATATTTTTTCCAAGACTTGCCAATACTTATTTAACTTTTACCAACAACATTTTCAGCAGTAAAAGTTTCTAGGTTTTCAAGAGAATGAGTATCAAAGTATTAGAAGACTATGAGCATTCTCAAATTTGAAAGGAAAGATATTCTAAGCTACTTTCAAAATGCAATCAAGTCAATATAAGACAGCCGACAGCAAAAAAACTCTGGTTTTCAGTCAGTTCACTCATCTCGTTCAGAAAAACCAAGCTACATTTTGCCCCCTGCTGACTAGACAAAGCAGTAGCAGGCAGCCACTCATAACTACAAGAAACAGATGCGTTCAAGACCAGATGTTGCAAGTTTTACTAAGGCCTGAACAGCTTCATACGGGTAGCCAAACTGTGCAAAGCATTTAAAAATGACTGGCAAACAGAACACATTGATTAGTTTCAAGAAGGCACTGTACACATTAAAGCTTTCACATCCTATCGGTAGGGGGTAGCATAATATACAAATTCAAATGTTACGGAATATTTTTTCTGCTATTTACCAAAACCAGTTTATTTGCTTAATACTTAACAACTTCACTTATCAAGACAACAATTCATCATCACCAGACATAGTATCATCGGTTAATACACGAAAATATTTGACAAGCATATTAATATAATTTTGTAATTTAACAACTTAAACAGTAATGACCTAAGTATTGTCTTCCTGGTATTAGCAGAACACATTAAAATATTTGACAAACTAAGGAATCTTACATTCCCTCTATTTTAAGGTAATCCAACCTCATGTGAAGAACAACTCTATTCATCATAACTTTAGCAGAAGAAAGAGGACACAAACACATCGTAACCAAAAGAAAACAGTGACAAGCAACAAACAGAAATATATTATATACAGGTAAGTAAGGGAAACAGGAAAGAAAAAAGCCGAGAACCTTTCTAGAAAGAATCATGCATAAGCAGCAAGTAGGAGACATACAGACTGGAAGAACTGAGTAAAACAAATAATTATCATGTAACTCTGTTCAGCTGCAAGGCACTAAGCAAAGCACAGACAACATAAGCCTATTTCTTCTTCCTTCAGTGACGCCTCCACAGGCGCTAGCACTGACCAAAGCTCTACATTTTTGAGAATCCACATCAGCCTGTCTTCTGAAGTCAGGGTTGCAGTCAACAGTGACCAATACTCCCCTAGCACAACTGTGCCATTCCTCCAAACTGAGGAGAAAGATCAGCAACTACAGAAAAACTATGACTAGCAACAAGTACTACGTTATTGCGACCTACACCATAAAGCCGAAGGAAATCAGGATGCCCGACAGAAAGGGGTCAGGAAAGAAAGAGAGACACCCCCATCATGCCTATCTCCAAGTACACAGAAAGTCACTACGCAAGTACGGAGTGACCTGTTCCCCACAGCTCCGGGACGGGGTGAGAAGCCAGCAAGAAGGCCGAGCCAAGCAACCCAGGCCTCCAACCCCGGGGACTCCCTGAGGGAGGCGGGCCATGCCCCGCTCCCCGGAGGGGCGGGCCTGCTCCAAGCGCAGGGCAGAACCAGACTCACCTCTCCGGCCGCGCCCAGCCGAGGAGACCGCACACCCAGGCACTACCTGAAAGGAAGCAGCACAAGGAATAAGCAGCAGCAAGAAGGCCGAGCCAAGCAACCCAGGCCTCCAACCCCGGGGACTCCCTGAGGGAGGCGGGCCATGCCCCGCTCCCCGGAGGGGCGGGCCTGCTCCAAGCGCAGGGCAGAACCAGACTCACCTCTCCGGCCGCGCCCAGCCGAGGAGACCGCACACCCAGGCACTACCTGAAAGGAAGCAGCACAAGGAATAAGCAGGCGAAACCTCCCGAGACCAGCGCTCCACTCCGTCCCCTCAGACTTACCCGCGCCAATCGCCCACCGCGCCGCCATCTTCCCCGCCTCGCTTCACGGCAGGCGCTCTCGGCGCGCGCACGGCGAGGCGCATTATTTGCGACGGTTTGCGACGGCGTGCGAGACGCTTGGCAGCAGCGCCC
>NW_009632505.1:0-2123 GCF_000690535.1 Cariama cristata
AAGATTCCCTTAACTCCTTCTCTCACCTGTGCCTGGAGATCAGAGGGAGTGAATTATATCCAGGAGGAGGGTGGCAGCAGCAGGCTGTCCTGACTAATAGTCAGTCCTCAGGGCACCAGTGCCCAGTCTGCCTCCACCATCCTCCCCACACCCGGGCATAGCTGAGGCAGCCTCAGGGTGCCCAGCAGCGGTAGGGGGTATTTGCAGCATAGGTGTGTGCACCTATATAGTGTTTTGCAGCTGTATCTCAAAGTGTTTGGTGAAAAAAATTAAAGGGTGCCCAGCAGCCTCCATGGGTGCCGGTGGTGTGTCCTCAGCACTGCAGGAGGCTGCCTGGTGCATGTATCCCCACCCTGGCATGCACCTCAGGCAGCCCTGGCACATATGCCCAGCTCTGCCCGCAGCTGCTCTCGCTTTATCGCCGGCATGGCTGACAGTGAGGGCCAGTTTTGGCTTTTCACAAGGTAGATGGATGATGGGAGCTGCTTCACCTGCCAACATCGGTATGACCCTCCTGCTAAACCTGCCCTCCCTGGGTGGCTGCTGGAATTAACTGAATCTTTCCCCTTAAGGAGCACTGTCAGCGCTGTTAGGCAGGGCAAAAAATACAAGATGTCATGCCTATATCGATTTGTTTACTGCACACTGAATACTAAGTCAGGCAGTTTTGGGGCTGATTCTGTTGGAAGATGCAAGATAATTACATGTATAAAATCCTTTTGCGAGAGCTTGGCACAAGGCAGCTGTCACAGTGGGGAGGGAAGACAGCCACAGCAAGCCCGGCTTCCCTGCTGCCACCTGACAGGCACAGATCCGTGCTGATAAGCACGAGGACATGGTGCTGACAGTCGCTCTTGTGGCTGGGCTCCGGGGGTCTCGGCCGACACATGGGCTGCATCTCAGCACGCCAGCCCCGTGGTGCTGCCTGCAGAGGCAGGGAGAGTGACAGCCGAGGCCAGGTAGGGATGCTTCCATGACAAACCAACCTCCTGCCCTCTGGCTTTTTTTTAATTATTATTATTTTAAAGATTTTTCAGATAATGGGTGCAATTGTTAGTTGAATGTTAGATTCAATGTTATGAGCAGCAGATACTTTCAGATTAAGATTATTTGCATGTAACAACACAAAGATCCGTCTGTAGACCGGCTCTTCTGGAGAATAATGACATCTTTTGCTGTGCAGGGAGCCAGGACAAAGCCCACTCCCTGTTTATAATCCCCTGGAAGCCACTAAATAGCGCTTGAGCAGGGTGTAAGCGGGGCAGGGCTGTGTGCCAGACCTCTTCCTGCAGTGGAGGACCTTCTCCCAGATGCATTATTCAACAAAAGGTGTCAGTCCAGCTTTTTGCTCTAGCTGAAAGCAAAATCACAGCCATTTGAAGCAGGCTCTTTTGAAACGAAAATTATCTTCACATCATATTTCTTCTCTAGTAATGCCAGCATTAAATTTTTCTCGAATTCTGAGTCAGACATCAGGAAAAAGAGTAAAAATGTAATTGGCTCAAATATCATAAAATTTAGAAAAGGATCACAGAATCAGGCTGTTTTTCTCCTTTCTGCTGTCTTTAAGCCTTTAAGACACTGGTGCTGTAGTTTTGTGTGTAGGTTTGCAAGAAGCTGTAGAAATTTCCTGTTCCTTTATGTTTTAAAAGACCAGTGCTTATCTGCTACAGCACCTCTGGTCATCGTCTGGCAAGCAGAGCACTTGCAAACACTGCTGCACAGTCAGGCCAGGGGGGTGCACATGAACCCCTTCGTTCCCCATTTCTTAATGTCTTTCCTCTAATGACCTGTAAGAGCTGCAAGCCCTTAGCATTATAACTAGCAGCTGAATGTAAAATGAAGTGAAACAAGCCTGCCCATTCCCTGACGCTGGTGCTGGTGAGAGAAGCACCCACCATTTGTGCAGTGTGGGAGTTTCCCCTCCTGGGGCTTTTGCCCATGCCGGAAACAGATTGTTGTCCTCTCGCCCCTCTGGGTGCTGGAGCAGTGGGTGCCCTTGGTGCTAGCTATAGTGAGGATGGGAATGTGGCAGAGAGGTGCTCCTTCCCCAGTGCTACCTCCTGCCTCCCCGCTGCCCATAGCCAGGACCACTTCACAGAAAAGAATCATAGAATCATTTG
>NW_009632506.1:0-2515 GCF_000690535.1 Cariama cristata
TAGGGGGGGCAGGTGGGGAGAAACACATTAAAACAGTACACAGGCTGTTACTCCATATGTGTTTGCAGGACTATAATAAATGTTTTTAATCTATGAAACATCTGGGACTAAAAATCCAATTTGTACCTTTTTTTTTTTAGAGATGGAATAGTTTTAAAGTGTATAGCATAGCTTCTATAATATAAATCTGCACAAAACTAAGAGCATAGGTCTACCCTTTAGGCTTTTTCTAGGAGTATAAAATATGCAGAATCCTACCAGGCCATATTGCCATGGGCTGTGTTGTCAAGGTGACAGAGTAGCTCCAGGGTTTGAGTGTTGCTTGATGAATCATCAGGGGATTCATGACTGCCTGATTCCAACTCCTTCGGCATCCTCCAAACAGCAGCACATGTCATGACTTTACTGTCTGAAGCTAAGCAACAGAGAATAATGTCAACAGATCATTGTATGGGAGACATATTTTGTATATAGTGCATCAACATTTACACAAATCTATAAGCAATGCACATCTGCTCTTTAAAATATTTAAAAATATTATACCAAGATGAATTTAAAGAATGCAGAATGTAGATATAGCCACAGACCTCAAGCTACCAGTCAAGTTGCTGCAAAACTCATCATTAGCATTTAATGCGCTTTGCCCTGTTTAAAGGTAAAATTCAGTGCTTATGAAAACATAACTCTTTGGGAGGCAAGTTTTCCAAGCATCCTTCCCCATATTGATGTTAATGAAAACGATCCACAAGTTACATTGCTTGATTCCTTAACAATAAGGATTTAGACACCATTTTAACATTTTCCTGTTAAGGGCTATCTTCAGTTGAATCCACAGCATTATGTCATGTCCTTTACTACCAATAACTGTTTATTGCAAAATTAAGTTTTCCATGTAAGTACACTCCTCTAATTCCAGCAAATAAAAACAGCTTCCAAAAGACAAACTGAACTTACATGCATATAGCAAAATATTACAATACATGATGAACAAGCCAACTGTAGACTGAGGAGAAAAATACCATATGGTCTATGCACATATGGCATCGCCCATCACCCAATATAGCAATTTGTAGCAGTGCAGAATGGGAGGAGACCAGAGCAGTACTGCATATGCTCATGTTGTTCCAGCCGCTGGTCCAGGGTTCACAGGAGACGAACAGCTCAGTATTATCCACTTTGGTGGGAAAAAAGAAACCAGCCACAGCTACGTTAAGCACAAGCAGCAGGAGCGACTACCTGCTGGAGGATGCGTTAAATGAGAAGGCCGGAGAATATGCAGTAACGAACGATTTGTTTTCTGTTCTAAGGACATTTCGCATGCCTCTTGCTTGCAGTTCTGTCTCCAAGTACATTCTAGCCGATTTTAGTGCAGAATGCCTGATGACAGAGCCATGAGCAGACGGGACCAACTTACATCAGTGGAAAGGAAAACAGGAACAACTGTATTGAATGTTTTCAAGAAGAAGGATGGTAATTCTGAAAAAGGCCTTCTTAGGCTAAAATGACATTAACAGGGGGGAAAAAGGGTCTCTTTTATAAAGGTCCCTAATCTGGATATTCTATATGCAACAAAGGCATCCAAACAACAGAGAATAGGACAAAAAGCAATTGATATATCATAAATAAATACATAGTAAATAACCCCAAAATGCAAGAATGGAGATGTGTTTAAAAAGTAGCCGTATGAAATAAAAAACACAGGTAGTTAGGTCAAATTAGTAAGAGAAAAAGGCCATTTCTGTGAGAAGAAAACAAGGGTAGGAGAAGAACTTTAAATTCAAGCACAGAATTGAGAACACACAAGCACTGGGTATTTATTTACAGCTTTGGTTGACAAGGGAAGAGCAACTGATGTCATCTACCTGGCCCTGTGCAAAGCATTTGACACTGTCCCACATGACATTCTTGTCTCTAAATTGGAGAGAAATGAATTTGATGAATGGGCCGCTAAGTGGATAAGGAATTGGTTGGATGGTCGCACTCAAAGAGTTGTGGTCAATGGCTTGATGTCCAAGCGGAGACTGGTAATGAGTGGCATTCCTCAGGGGTCGGCGTTGGGACCGGCGCTGTTTAACATCTTTGTCGGTGACATGGACAATAGGATGGAGTGCACCCTCAGCAAGTTTGCTGACAACACCATGCTGTGTGGTGCGGTCAACACAGTGGAGGGAAGGGATGCCATCCAGAGGGACCTGGACAGGCTTGAGACGTGGGCCCATGTGAATCTCATGAGGTTCAACAAGGCCAAGTGCAAGGTCCTGCACCTGGGTCAGGGCAATCCCAAGTACAAATACAGGCTGGGCGGAGAATGGATTGAGAGCAGCCCTGAGGAGAAGGGCTTCGGGGTGTTGGTTGATGAGAAGCTCAAGATGACTCGGCAATGTCTGCTTGGAGCCCAGAAAGCCAACCATATCCTGTGCTGCACCCAAAGCAGCATGATCAGCAGGTCGAGGGAGGGGATTCTCCCCCTCTGCTCCGCTCTGGTGAGACCCCTCCTGCAGTACTGCCTTCAGCT
>NW_009632506.1:2939-3801 GCF_000690535.1 Cariama cristata
AGATGGTCTTTAAGGTCCCTTCCAACCCAAATCATTCTGTGATTCTATGATTTGCTAGATTGAACTAAATATAAAATATATGTATAATGCACATAACTGTTCTACAGTAATTTGGCATATACAAGTTGAATACAGTATCAGGAGACCATATATATATAAAGATGATGGATAACCCCTTATTTATTAACACTTAATTGAACTTTTACTAATTGTAGTGCATGCTAACTAAACTGCTATTTCCAAATCATTTGAGGCAAATCCTTTACTCTAAATCCATGTGCCACTGAACAAAGCGGAGGAAGTAGCAGCAGATGGCTACTTCTCTTTAGCAAAGGGCAAAGCAACACACAGCATGCATTGTATGCCATAGAAATAACAAATAACCTAAACTGAAAGTGCAATATAGCTCAAGAAGATGAGATTTAGCCAATGTCTCGCCTCGATATTCAGTATGTGACAGAACATTAAAGAACGTCACAGAGAACTTTCTGGTAGATTGTAATTACTAAAAGGTCTGTACCATGCACATAAAGGATTAGCTTTTCCACTATCATCAAGATCTATGCAGAGAACCACAAAAGCAAACCATGGAAAACAAACTACATGTTTCTCAAGCCATCTTTCCTCTCAGCACAATGCCACAAGTCTTAAGACAGCCTTGAAATGTGAAGAAGAAATTTAACATTCAAGAAATCGAGATTTCAGAAAAAAGTAGCCTAGACAACACACTTTTGAACATACCAATATGTCCAATCTTGTCCAAGAACCACCCAAGAAATATTACCTTCTCTGTACTTTTTTTTTTAGTTGAAATTTAGTCTACAAGGCTCAAACTAGAAATAGATGCTTAAAAATTATGGTA
>NW_009632507.1:0-4722 GCF_000690535.1 Cariama cristata
CCCTGATTTCCCGCCTGCTTTCCCGCTCCCCGCGCTGCGGTGGGCTCTGATGGGTGCAGTGGAGGCAGCTCAGCCCTGCTGGGATGCGGCGCCGGCGGCAGATGCCACAGCAACTGTCAGCAACTGACGGGATCGGTCAGCATCTGACAGACCCTCCTTGGGCTCCACCAGACTGTCTTGCACTTCTACTAGGAGATTTTTATTTCGTTCCTAAGGACTCTGCGGGGCTCCTTTGTTAGAACTGGGAGCAGCTTTTCCAGCTGTGGAATTACTTACTGGTAGAAGTGTCTGACCGAACTACCTGGTACCACTTCTTAGTGTTTGCAGCAGCCATTAATTACCTAGCGCAATCTGGGAGTCGCTATAGTGTCAGCAATGACCTCAGGTCCTAGAGTCTTTAACATTTGTTAAAAGAAAAACCTGTTAGTATCCACCACGCTATTGCCCCCTTTCCCCAGTGTAATCCTGCAGGTTCCAGTAGCTCGGTCTGTTACTGGAGTTCTTCGTAAGCCGTTAAATCTGCTGTAGCTATTAACGCACGACCAGTGGAACAGCTGTCTTTTAGGATCAGTTAGCATCCTTTGGACTCTAGCAATGGAATTACCATTTGTGGTTATCGTCTGTATGAGCTACTCACAAAACAGCCTGATGGTCCCTGTGGCACTGGCCTCCCTTCTGTGACGGGCTGCACAGGGCAGCCCAGCGCACACCGTCCTCCCATAGAGAGTGTGCATCTGCACAGAGGGTTTTCAGTGCTCAAACTGTACACAGCCCTTTGGAAATCTTAAGATGCTCCCTCTTTGGTGTACTTGAGTCAGTCACCACCAGTACAAGGTGCTGGGCAAACAGAAGCAAAAATAGGAGAAGTGAATTGGCATCAGTAAGGAGATCAAGTCCACAGGACCCTGGCAAGGAAAGGCTCCACTCTTTAAAGTGAGGTTTCATTACACACACGCAGAACAGGAAGGTGCTTGGTCTTCATTAACAGGAATTTCCGCATTTAGAACTTGTCCAGGTACTTGAAGTCCACACCGCCTTTGTAACAATAACACACAGTGTTAGGTCCAACAAGATGTAGGCCACATTTTCCAGATCGGCAACAAACGCAGATGCTGCTCGAGCACCTGAGGAGGACATAAACGGCTCTACCGAAGAGTTACACGCAAGCGTTGGTTTATCTCCTTCCGCAAAAGCAGCTGCATCTCTGCCACCTCCTGGCAGCTCAGTGCCTTGTCGCAGGACTGAAAGGTGAGCCTGTAGCAGAGGCTCTTCCGCCCGGTCTCTGACTGCTGGAAACTGTCGATTAACTGGATGGATATGACCGTTTCACCTGACACCTGCCTAGCAACTGTGTGAAAAGCAACTTCATCAAAGGGTTCCCCATCAGGAACCCAAAAGCTGACATCATGCATGTAGGAAGGTGGATAGAGAGAAAAACTCTTGAAAAGCCTTAACTCTCCTCTAGGAAACTGACGGAGGAACCGTGTGTCTGATGTCCAGAGCATTCGCCAGTCAGATATTCCACAGATCAGCATGGCTAGGAGGTCAAGATTCAATGAAGCAAAGACAACAACCAACTCACTGCTTACTAGTTCATAATGAGCTGTCCTTATAACTCCCACACAGGAGCCCTTCTCACAGGAGCCTGAAGTATCTATGTTCATGCAAATGAAGTACTGAATTTCACTAAGCTGAGATTCAAAAGTAGCAAAATCATTTAGCTCAGTTGTTTCAAAGCTCGTTGCTTCCCGCAGATTGATACTCAGTTTCAAGCTGGAAACAGTCTGATGAAGAGAATGTATGCTGGTTTTAATGTTGTTTACCAACATCTGGATACAGCTGTCCTCTGTACCCCTGTTAACTGCACATACAAAAACCATCTCATGAAAAACAGGCATGGAGTACGGAGCGATAAGACATTTCCTGAAAACTGGGCCAGAAAGAACATGAAGTGTCCCTGGGAGAAAGGCTCCTCTTTGTATTATTGCCTGAGCATAAGGTAGAAGGGAAGGTCTGAGACAATACCGTTTTGAAATGTGGCATCTCTCTTGTATACTGACCCTGCCATTCTTATCTGTGTCCCTGCAAGAATCAACATGGGAAAATAAAACTGCATTTGCTGGTCCATTAGACATTTCTTCAGTGCTCGGAGTCTCCTCTGGGCTCAGAATGATCCAAAAGATATTTGAGTGACAAACACCATTGAGGTGACCTTGGTGGAGCAGAGAAAGGCAGTAGTCAATGTTTTGTAACGGAAAGGCTCGGCTGAGCTCTGCAGTGAGCTTCTCCTTTACTGTCCGTACTGGATGATTTGAATTTAGTTCTAGGAAACCCCTGTGAAAAATAAAAGTGCAAATTACAGACACCACTAAACAGATTTCCTTGAAATGCCTTCCTGTGATCATAATTTGAGTGCAGCAATTTGCCCAAAACAATCTCAGATATTAACCTGGTTTCTAGTAACTACCTGAACAAGCCAAATCTTTCATCAAAGGTGTTGTGATGGCTAACACGTTTTCAGGACAGTGGTGTTTGTCTCCAGGTTGCAATCAAGAATTAACTGCACTGGTAAAAAAGGAATGGGACTTAACAGTCACCATCACCATTTCCACTCAGCACAGGCATTACCAAACTATAGAAATTAATGAAACTATGCTAGTCCTGGATAGTCTCTGAAGTATGCAGCAGTTTGACTAAGAGGTTAGCATTTTTTATCCTAGCTAGCCTTAGTATTGTGATATTAGCAGACACCAAGTCAGCTCCTGAATTTCTTCCACAGTATAGTAAAACAGATGAAAGTTTTCATCTTTATTTGTGTATTCAAGTATACAGCAGTTCAGTGTCAAGCACAAAGTTTCTTTTTGTTCTGTAGACTTATTTTTAAGTAGGCCATAACCACAAGCCAACAAGAAGCAGATTGGAAGAAGAAATGGAACAGGAAATTCGGTAAAAGGGAAAGGAGGGAAAGTAAAGCAATTCCATTTTATCTGACACCTAAGCTGGTCATTCCCACTGAGAACAGGAGTGTGGTTATTGCCAAACAGAAACTAATTATAAAACTTACCTATTAATTTTATCCACAAGTACTTGTGGTACTTGAAAAGAAACTTTTCGGCTTTCCAGCTCTACCTCGCAGCTCACAGGTTTGAAATATGGAAGTAGTGTGCTTCGTGTGAAAATGTGGTTTAAAGCACCCTCTACACAAAAAGCTTTATCTTGACTCCTGACAATATACAAAAGCAGAGCTAAGTCATTGATCGTTTCCTATATTTAATGTGTCACAAGTAAGCATTACACAGATAACTCTGCGTAACACTAACATGCCTCTTGTTGAATCCCAGGTCTTGTTACAAGGTGACAAAAATGCAACACTACCATATTTTTACTGGGCAGATGGTCCAACACTGGAACAAGTTGCACAGAAAGGTTGTGTGGTCTCCATCACTGGAGACCGCCAGACGTCCCTGTCAACATCAACCATGCTGTGATCCTGTGATTGTCTGCTAAGCAGATACACATACCACGGTCCTCCTGCTGTCTTTAGGCCAAGATTGACATTTGTTCTGAAATGGACCATTTTGACCTTTAAAATCCTAAAATAATCTTATTTTTTAGAGGGTACTTTGGCAAGAATCTTGCATTTTTATCTTGGTTATTCTGCTTAGAGGCGAAAAAGAACTGTAGATATTTTAAGGAAAATTAAAGGGAGTTCCTCTCTCCAACAAACAAGATACTAAAAGAACATACTAGTGCTAGGCATTATAAGAGCACGAATATCAACTTTTCAGTTTTGCCACAATGGTTACCTGTAGCCTGTACACTTGTATCCACGGATAGTCTCTGCTTTAAAAGGGTGAACGTTACTCAAGATAAATCCAGCTCCTGCTGCCACAGCCACTATTTGCCAGCTGTTGTGCCACTCTCTCCTTGGTTGATCAGCAGGTGTCCCACCCTGTCCATTGCAAAGAGCCACATGGACCTCTCCCTCCTCTGTCAGTACTTCTGCAGAGCTGGAAGGAAAGCCAGACAATAAGAAAAATCCTGCCAGCACACCTAGAAATTTTATAGTGCCAGAAAAACACCTGTAACACAGGTAGAAATCTGTATCACTGCAGCACAATTAGCATAGAACTACTTCAGGTTTACTCACCTACGGAAAAAACGGGCAAGAAGTTCTCTATTCTTTGCTACCCCAGCCTTTCTCCCACAGTGAGGGAAGTTGAAATAAATACAATCAAACTCTCTTTTTTCAGGTAAAAAATAGTCCTTCAGCTTGGTGCAGTCCACAGAAAACAGAACTTCAGCTCCTTCAAAAGTAAACGAAAATCAAGAATCTGATGTTTATCATTATGGAAAATCTTAAAGAAAGGTAGCAATTAAAGTCCTCTAGTCCATTTTTAAGCATATCGGAGCAGCAGCTGCCAGGCATCTTCCCACTCATGTGCAAAAGGAAAACAAGAAAGCCTGGGCTCCCTGAGCTCTCTTGCAGAGACTTCTGCTACCTGGCTGCTTGTTTCAGTACTCTTTCAGTCTGACGAGATTTCAGGCTATCTGATTTAGCCTCTTGAATAACGCCCTTTCCCCGTGCCAAAAGGGGTCTTCTGAGGTGCCTGGAGCGCTGAAGGGCTGCAAAGCGACTGGACAGCTCCTACGGAGGCACCGCAGCGCCAGGTCCCCGCTCTCACGCAGGCATGCCGCTCCGGAGCCTTGCTTCGACCGTTA